>NC_142008.1:24291604-24591604 GCF_049901715.1 Pseudonaja textilis | reverse complement strand
ACATACCCAATTCCAGCAACCATTCTTTATGCTTTAGCCTCCAGTCCCCTGACAATCATCTTTGTCACTTTTTTCTGAACACTTTCCAGAGTCTTAACGTCTTTTTTTTACATTGTGGCAACCAAAACTAAAGGCAATATTCCAAGTGTGGCTTTACCAAGGCATTATAAAATGGTATTAGCACTTCAGACAGATAATGAGAGTTGGAAGGGACCTTGTAGGTCATCTAGTCCAACCCCCCCACCCAAGCGGGAGATCCTACACCATTTCTGACAAATGGCAGTTCAATCTCTTCTTGAAAGTCTCAAGTGATGGCGCTCCCACAACTTCTGAGGGCAAGCTGTTCCATTGGTTGATTGTTCTCACTGTCAGAAAGTTTCTTCTTATTTCCAGGTTAAATCTCTGCTTGTTCAGTTTCCATCCATTATTCCTTGTCTGGCCTATAGGTGCTTTAGAAAATAGCTTGATCCCTTCCTCCCTGTGGCAGCCCCTCAAATATTGGAAGACCTCTATCATGTCTCCCTTGGTCCTTCCCTTTACTAGACTAGCCAAGCCCAGTTCCTGCAACCATTTGTTGTATATTTTAGCCTCCAATCCCCTAATCATCCTGGTTGCTCTTCTCTGTACTTTTTCTAGAGTCTCAACATCTTTTTTATAGTGTTGAACAAAACTGGATGCAGTACTCTAGATGTGGTCTTACTAAGGCTTTATAGAGTGGTATTAGTACTTCCCTTGATCTTGATTGTATCCCTCTGTTAATACAACTTAGGATTGCATTAGCTTTTTGGCAGCTGCTGCACACTACTGGCTTATATTTAGCTGGTTGTCCACTAAGACTCCAAGATCCCTCTCACAGTTACTGCTTTTGAGCCTGGTTTCACCCAGTCTATAAGTGTACTTTTGGTTTTTCTTGCCTAAGTGTAGGACTTTACTTTTCTCTACACTGAATTTCATTTTGTTAGATATGGCCCAGTGTTCTAGTCTGTCAAGATCCATCTGGATCTTGAGCCTATCTTCTTGGGTGTTAGCTATTCCTGCCAGTTTAGTATCATCTGCAAATTTGGTAAGTTCCCCTTCTATTCCCTCATCTAAGTCGTTAATGAAGATATTGAAGAGTACTGGGCCTAAGAAAGAACCTTGTGGCACACCACTGCTTACTCCCCTCCATATAGACTTAAACCCCTTAAGCACTACTCGTTGAGTACGGTTTGCCAGCCAGTTGCGAGTCCATCTAGTGGTGGTGCTATCTATTCCACTTTTTTCTAGGTTACTAAGTCTACTTTGTCGAATGCCTTGCTGAAATCTAAATATATTATGTCCACATTATTTTGCTGGTCTACTAATTTAGCCACTGTGTTGAAGAATGAAATGAGATTGGTTTGGCATGATCTGTTTTTAACAAACCCGTGCTGACTGGTAGTTACTACTTTACTTGTTTCTAGATGTTGGCAGATCTGTTTTTTTATTATCTTTTCCAGTATCTTCCCAGGTATTGATGTTAGGCTGATTGGTCTATAGTTTCCTGGGTCTGTTTTTTTTCCTTTTTTGAAGATAGGAACCGCATCAGCTCTTTTCCAGTCCTCTGGTAGTTCGCCGGTGCTCCAGAATTTTGAAAGATATGGTGCAGTGGTTCGGAGATGACCTCTGCCAGCTCCTTTAAAACTCCTGGATGCAATCCATCAGGCCCAGTGATTTGTGTTCATCAAGATCAGACAGGTGTTCTCTTACTATTTTTTTTGGCTTATTTTAACTTTTATTTCTGGTCTGTCTTTTACAGTTATGTTTTTGATGGGTGGAGCTATAGTTTCTTTTTGTGTGAAGATGGATGCAAAGAATGAGTTAAGCAGTTCTGCTTTCTCTCTGTTGCCTGTTACTTCCTCGCCATCTTGTCTCTTTAGTGGATCGACTGTTTCCTTGATTTTTTTTTCTTGTTATTTATATGTTGGAAGAAACTTTTTTTATTATCTTTGACTTTTGTTGCAAGTCTTTGTTCATTTTGAGCCTTTGCTATCCTCTTGACTATCCCTCTGTTAATGCACCCTAGAACCACTGAATTTCATTTTGTTAGATAATGTCTAATATTAAAGTCTGTCAAGATCATTCTTTATCTTAAGTTAAATCTAGTGTATTTATTTTATTTGTTTTTATACTTGTATTGCTTATACATTTCTTTAATTAACTTTTTATTATCTGTCTTGTTTCTAAATACTACTAAAGACAAACTGAAGAAAAAAGAATAAGTTATCTAGGTAGAAGTTTTTTCTATTAAATGTTGAAGAGTAAATCTCATGAACTTAGGTGAAGTTAGTGGTGTGGTCCTGTTTTAAACTCTCAACATGTCCCCTTTTGCTAAAGAAATTGGTTAGTGTAAAAAAGGGGGTAGATATTGTAAAATCTACCCTTTTTATTTATTGTAAAATAATAGATGAATTAACAGAGGGATAGAAACAAGATCACATGAAATACTAGTACCATTTTACAAAGCCTTAATAAGACCACACTTAGAATATTGCATTCAGTTTTGGTCACCACACTATAAAAAGATGTTGAAACTTTGGAAAAAATGCAGACAAGAGCAACAAAGATGATTATGAGGCTGGACACTAAAACATGTGATGAACTGTTTCAGGAATTGGGTGTAGCTAGTCTAGTGAAAAGAAGGACCATAAAAGGATGCCAGAAAAAAAGAGGGCCCAAAGCATCTGAATGCAAGACAAAAAACCAACCAATAGAAACTAATCAAAGAGAGATCCAACATAGAATTAAGCAAAAAAAAATTCTAATAGTGAAAACAATCCAGCAGAACAGCTTGCCTTCAGAAGTTATGAGTGCTCCATCCGGAGGTTTTTAAGAAGAGATTGGACAGCCACCTGTCTGAAATGGTATAGGTTTCTTGCTTAAGCAGGGAGTTGGACTAGAAGATTGCCAACTCTGATATTTTATGTTCTAAAAGGAAATAAGCAGTGGTGGGCCGCTGCTGTTCGGGCTGGTTCTAGTGAAACCAGTAGTCCCGACCATCAGCTGGCTCCACCCACCCACCGCTGCCCTATCCTGTCCTATATTTCTGTCTTTCATATCTCAGTTCATTTATGTAGCACAGCAGATTTCTGCGTCTCAGCTATTCTAATTACTGGAGATGCCCTAGAAGGTAAGCTGTTGAGGTTAAAATCGGTGTTTTTTGAGTGCTGCACACACGCTTGCTTACCAGACCACTTGTTAAACTGGTTGCAGCCGACCACTGGAATTAAGCAATATTGAACTTAATTATTTAACTTGGTATGTTCTACTAAACTAAATATGGTTTCTAAATAATATTACATAATACATCACCAATCTTTGCATTTCCATGAGAGAAAATCTGATTGAACTGTATGAGACTAGCATAAGAATGAATCTGAACAGCTGGTAAGGCAGCAAAGCAGACAGTTCTGAAAGTCCTAGGGTGATGTATGTAGTACCACAGTTATGTAAGCTGCATTGGTGGCCCGTTTGCTTTTGGGTCATTTAGGCATGGGAACTGGTTATCTGATAAAAAGTCTTGTCCCAATGGGACTGGCCTGCCCAATTCACACAGGAGAGGATGTGTTCTGTAGAATTGGATAAGGAATTTTAGATAGTGAGGTCCAGGAGAAAAGTCATCTCTGCCTTGGCTCCTTGCCCTCTAGAACAGGGGTCTCCAATCTTTTGGACCTCGTAGACCACCAAATTCATAATTTTAAATCCTACGAACCACTAATATGAATCCAGCATGCTGCTCACTGAAGCGCCTGGACTCCCACTGATGGGATAGGGTCCTTCAAGCACTTAGCTTGGCTGCCTTTTCTGCAACCTTAAATACTCAGAATCATTTGGACTTTTCCCACAAAAAACAAAACACCGGGATCCCTCATCTCCCTCCCTCTCTTTCATCTCTCTCTCTTTCTCCCTCTTTCTCTCTCTCTCTCTGTGTCTTGTCTCCCTTTCTTTTTCTTGTCTTGTCCCTCTCTCTTTCCCTCTCATCCCCCCTCTCTTTCTACCTTTCTCCCTCTATCTCTCTCTGTGTCTTGCTCTCTCTCTCCCCTTCTCTTTCTCCCCCCTCCCTCTCTCTCTCTCTGTTTTGTCTCTCTCTCTCTCCCCCTCCCATCCTGGGGGGGGGGAAGGAACCTCTGAACTGGTGCTTGGTGGTGTGAATCTGATTTCTGGAGGCCGACAAGTTGGTGGGGAGGTGGGGCAATCCAGCTGTCTCCCTGCTGCCTCCTGCTTCCCCTCATCAAGGAGGCTGAGCAGCAGGGGGAAGATCATGGACCTCCTGAGCTGCAGGAAACGGCTGCCAGCGATGCCCTGAGGTGAAGATGTTGCGAGGGGGAGGCTTGACCATTCCCTCAGGAGCCGCAAAGCACTCACCGCCCTTCTGGCACCTGCCAAGCCTTCTCCTTCCTGCTGGGCGTGAGAGTGCTTCTGGTGTGGAGGAAGAGAAGCACAATGGGAGGAGGCTTGGCAGCTGCCAGGGGGCAGCGAGAGGTTTGTGGCTCCTGAGGGCAGGGGTGCGAGAGATCACACCCTCCCTTCGCAGGCCAGGGAACAACTGGTAAGGGCTCCAATGCCATTATCTCCCCCGAGCTACCATCCCTCCTCGCACACATCAATCCAGACACAGGTGCACTGCCGACCACCAAAATTTTCTCACAGACTACCAGTGGTCCGCAGATCATTGGTTGGTGACTTCTGCTCTAGAACATTTTGCCATTGGAGATGAGTTCATGTGTTCACTAGAAGGGCTTGACTTTTGTCTTCCTAGAGGGGCTTGACACCTGGCTCTGTGGTTGGTTTGTTCTGTTATTGATGGAAGTACACAATGCTGGAGATAGTTGATTGAATAAGGGACAAAAGCCCATTCAAAAATCCATGCTCTATGTTGTTAATATTTATTTGTTAATTTTAATGCTTTTAATGTTTTTATATTTCTACATTTATGCCATTATAAGCTGTGAGAGTCACTTTTGATAGTGAGATGGCTGGCATATAAATATAATAAACCAACAATCATGCAAATGTATATAAATTTGATCTATCTCATTGAAAACACTGGAATTTAATTTCTACTATTATTAAAAAGTACAAGTAACTGATTGATTTTAGTTTAATTCCAAGGGTTCAATCCATTATGAAACTAGCTGCAGTTGTAATACATTTATCAAATATTCTGAGTACTATATCTGCATAACTACGTATGGTCTACATCACATGTGGTTATCCAAAGTATTCAGATAAGACTGTCTAGATTTTTTAACTCCACCCACAAAATTCCTGAACTAAAAATAAACTCAGTTAGCTTTTGAATGTTGCAACCTAAATCCATATAAAAAATGCTTGGAGAAGATCAAACCTGGTTGATACCCAGCTACACAACTGCTTCTGAATATGGTAACAGTGATGCCCAGAATATCAATTTCTGTGACTTGATTTAAGAAAAGAGTGGCTGGAATGCAGTATTGCAGGATAACTCACTGCCAAGAGTTTCTGATTGGCTTAAAATTGACTCGGCCTCCATCCTTCCAAGGTTGATAAAATCAGATTGTTGGGGGCAATATGCTGACTCTAAAAAACATTTAGAGAAGACTGTAAAGCACTGTGAAGCGGGATATAAGTCTAAGTGCTATTGCTACAGCCATTGCTAAAAATCTCCTTTTAAAGCACTGAAGCCATAAGCATTGCTATATTGCATAATACTTATTATTTCAACACAACATCCCAATATACTCATCCTATATTTTATTCATATATATTATACACATGAAAACATGTGCAAACTTTATGCATATTCATTTGCTGTATATATTAAACTGAAATGAGCAAGTGAATAAAATGAAATATTTTAAATGCATTTAAAAGATTTCTTTTCATATTTTCCTTGCAAAGGAAGCAAGGAATCAATGGCCACGAAAAAGTATTATTCAAGCCAGCTTTCAAATGTTTTGACATTCTCATTTGTAGAGCTGTACATTTTATTGAAAGTAAATTTGCTTTGGAATTCCTCTTCAGTTTGCATATCATATCACTATCATCTAAATTAATTTATTCTCAGTGATTCTGTTTGCATACAGCTACTGATGAATTATGATAAATTGAGCAACTTAAAAATGTTTTAAAAACCTACATGTTATCTTGGTATTTTATAATCGCTGGAGTGAAATAGGAAAATACCCCTCAAAATTGTGAAGCTCTATGGCAGGAGTTCTCAATCTTCCTAATGTCGTGACCCTTTAATATAGTTCCTCATAAAATTATGACTCGGTTCCTAAGACCATTGAAAATATGTGTTTTCTGATGGTCTTAGGCGACCCCTGTGAAAGGGTCATTTGACCCCCAAAGGGGTCGTGACCCACAGGTTGAGAACCACTGCTCTAGGGTATGTAGGATTCCCCACATACCTTGAACAAACTAGACTCAGAGCCTCCAGGATAATATCAGTCGGCAAGCAAGAGGTAACATCTTTCAATTTTATCTGTACGGATTCAGAAAAAATAACATACAAACATCACAAGTCTTTGAAAGCCAGTTTGGTCCGGGGGCAAGGAACCAGACTAGACACCAGAAAATTATGAATTCTAATTCAGCATTAAAACCAGCTAGTTGAGTTTGTCAATTATTCTCTCTCAGTTCATAATGTCCAGTTCAGGCAGTAAGCCAATTCAATCTCTGATGCAAACATCAATACTTGGTTGATTTGAAGGGGGAGAGGGAGGGGAAGAAGGGGGCGGCAGTTGGATACTCTTAAGAACAAGTGTTGGAAACCAAAAAGTCATTCTTGGAAATATTTGCTTTACGATATACAAGTTCCTCAGATGGAACAGATAACCATGCTAGGAACCTGAATATATAAGGCAATAAAGATTCCTTATATTAAAAAATAGAGATCAGGAATGCACTGTAAAAGAGGCACTTCAAATTCTTAGTATCTCTTCTGCTTAACCTAAGACTCATTTCACAGTCAACTCTATGAAATACATTAGCTGAACGAATTATATTAGACATTCTTGAAATATAAAAACCATTTTCTGCAATCATTCTTTTGTTTCTTTTTTATGAAGGAGTCAACAGAATCTAACTTAAGGTAGAGTTTGGCACTAAATGGCATGCTTGTTCAGAATTACAGGTTTACTTACATTAGCAATGTAAAAGAAATCACACAAGTACTTTTTATCTGAAAGGCAGTGTTCTAATTGAAGGCATTATAGGTAGTCCTTGACCTATGACAATGATGACAATTAAAACTGGAATTTTGATTGCTAAGCAATGTGGTTGTTAAATGAGTCATCAGAGGACTAGAGTCAATTTTACAACCTTTTTTATAGCAGTGTTTAAACAACTCACATAATCATTGTATCCCCAACTGACTTTGCTTATCAGATGCTGTCTGAGAAGATTGTAAATCACAAACAAATGACTGCAAGTTACTGCAACTGTCATAAGAACCAGAACTTCAGTCAAATGACTGCAAAGGAGGGCAGTAACTTTTTCTGAAGCCATCATAATTTTGAACCATCATTAAACAGATATATGTCAAGAACTACCTGTACAAGTAAGACTCTCATTATAGGTCCTACAATAACACTTATGTAATTATTATTATGATTGTCTGCATAGTCAGCCAAATTTTTAGACTAAATTTGTCATTTTTAATCATCTATCAAGTTCATCCCAAGGACCAGGGATAGGCAAATATTATTGTTTGATGGTACTAAAAGTATTGTTGCAGTATATAAGCTGTTCCAAGTTAAAGCTGATTTTTGCAATTGACTGGTGGTGGTTTTATCAATGCTAAAGGGCTTTAAGTGGTGCTCCAGTTATTTCGGAATTGCACTCAAGAAACCTATCACTATTGGTACTATCTTTGCTTTCTTTCACACAGTCACTCTACAGTCACTTATTTGCAGGTCTTTATATTTTGTGATTCCTGCCCCCTCCCCACCCCAGGTCTTATTCTTCTATTTTGTTGACTCTGGGTCCTGCAACATTCACTATCTAGTTTGTTTGCTGTTTTGCTTTTCTTATCACTAATTATTAAGTCTGGGGTGATATATTGCAAGCGCATAGCGCCGATGTGGATGAGCTTTCCCCACTCATAGAGGTTGTCTTTTGCCTGCTGTGAATGGGCATGCTTTTACCACTTGTAGTCAGCCTTTCAAGCTCGCCACTTTGCCTCCTTTGGGTTGGGCAGACCTGGCGCTCTAGGCATTGATGGCCTAATGGACTTGTGCGAGCTACTGGCAGCCTCGGTGGTGCCAAAGTGCATTGGATGAGTGAGAGAAACACACTCCACCCACGGCCAAGGGGGACAAGGAGATGACCAGCAGTGACCTGCTCTCCAACTGCAAGCCAAAAGGGATGGGACAGCGTAGCCCCACACTCTCCTCACCTTGTCTTCACTGGCAGTGGCAACAGTAGCTGAAGGCAGAGGCACAGGGGAGAGGCATGCAGCCCACCCTGCTGGATGCATTGGGTAGCCACCTGCCCTGTCCCAGCAACATGGGATGGAGCAGGCATGTCCGCTGGTCGGCATCACGTGCCTCCCCCCCCACCACTCTGCCTGCTGCCAGTGCTGCCACTGCCATGCCTCTTTCTTGGAGGGCCAGCTGCAGAGTCCCTGATGCTGGACACCTCTCCCCCTGCATATGCATACACACCTAAAAGGCTGGTATGGGCGGCAGTCCTAGAAATGGTAAGGGGCCAGCCAGTGTCGGTTCACTCCTGCCCTCCTATCCCGATGAACGTGTGTGTACTTAACCCAGCATGTTATTCTGGCAGGCACGCATGCACACAGGATGCGGGCGCACGGGTGCACAGACCCATCCCACCCCATCCCGGCATAAGTACATGTGCCTGCTTCCTGTAGGGCCTGGTCTGTGCGCATGTATGCTTGCCTCCTACTGTGTGCATGTGTGTGTACCAGGATGGCATGGGCAGGACCTGTATGTGCATGCACCCACTCCTGTGTGCAAGTGTGCCTGTCGGGATGGTATGGGCCAGGTCTGTGCGCATATGCACCTGCTGCCTCCTGTGCATATGCATACCTGCTGGGATGGGCGGGGTTGGTCCAGGCTGAAGTGATGCAGGTCAGACCCTTACTGTTTCCAGGATGGCCACATGGGCCAGATCCAACCACATTGCGGGCCACATCCAGCCCACAGGCCTTGAGTTTGACACGCCTGCATTAGATCTTAATCCACTAATTTTTTAAACCACTCTCAGTTTGAAGGTGCCAATAATTTTTACTACTTTCAAACCAAATTTCTAGCAAAGTTTCTAATTAATAATTCGGTCAACATGATCATGATATTGCTTCTAGTCAGTTTGTGAAATTTTCCTCTAGCCACTGATCAAATGATGAACTATTTCATCCCTTTACTACAAAGTGGAAATTTGCTGTTTGTTACATGTTGAATTTTTGCCTTCATGCAATTATTGGCAAAGTTTGTTCTGCAGCAGCTAAAATAATATTGTCAATTTCTTTCTGTAATGCTCCAACTCCCAGTAGGTTTTTATCAACTTTTCCTTACATATTCTTCAAGCACTGACTATGTATTGGTTTGTTTTTCCAATTAACAAATAAGATTTTCATTTTTTTAAATTAATTCATTTTTTTAAATTCATTTTTTAAAATTAATTCAATCTTTGTTGTTTTTAACAGCTTTCCTTGATAGATTTCCTTCAGCAAGGATTCCTGGCTTTTCCTAATGTAATCATTCAGACCATGCTTTTCTTTCTCTACAGTTTGTTTCACATTTTCACATTGGCACATTTTCATTAGTTTTCTTCTTTCAGTCCATGTAACCTAGGTCCAGACACCTTTTCAGTCATCTTCAAATGTATGTAAGACTTTAAGCTGGAAAAATACATGTAAAAAAAAAATTCATATGGTGAATTTGGAGACCCAGTTTCATCCAGTGGTAAAGTCTTTGGGCTAGGAATAAGGGAACTAGGTTCTAGTCCTGCATTTGTCATAGAAACTAATTGGATAATATGGGTCAGTCATTACCTTTAGCGCTAGTATTCCTATATTACAGGCAGAACATAATAAAGTCGTTTACTTGAATTCTATTTGTGTGGGGCTTGTTGTTAATGCCTGACAAGAACAGAATCAATGACTAATTCTGGATAAAGTTTTGTCACAAATTTGAGAAGAGAATGAGAAAAAACAAGTTGAATTATTTAAAAAATCCCATTTTCATTAAAAGGGAAAGTGAGAAGGGGAAATGGGAAAGGATTGTTGTGTGGAAGGAAGAGAAATATGCTTTTACTTTTGCAACAAATATGATCTGTGTTTAGCCTCCCAAAAAAAGAATTATGATGCTTTAATTTTCATGTGAAATGTATTTTAAATATTCAAACTATCAAGGCCAATTTGAAACATTTTGCAACAGTCACAAATAAAGCAAAACAGTAAAAAAACCCTCTTTAGATAAATGTATTTTAATGAGCAGCTGAGTTGATATGGATGAAATGCTTACTAATATAGTTTTGACAGGCATGGTTTGCATTATTCTCAGATTATAGTAATTCCAATGGGCAAAACATTTTAGCTTAAGTTTCCAAAGTAAATGATACTTTCCAAAACTGGACACACATTGACCTACTTTCATCATCCAATCTTATCTTATTAATCAGAGATTTGTAAAAGCCTCTTGCTGCATTAGCAATTTCTGTGTTCTCACCTTTCTACAAGCAATAATTAATAACTATTTCCTAATATCTGGGGAAAACAAATATAGTGATACAGCTATAAACCATACTTACTATTCTTATTTATTTTAAATATGATAGTCAAAATATCACTAGTTTGAACTTCCTGGTTTAGATACAGCCAATGTAAAGGGAAAAATAAGGAGTCTGTATGAACGAATGTAAAAGATGCATGTGTATTTTGACTTTACAAAAGAAATAGTCCAAGGCAGTGGTGGAATTCAAATTTTTTTACTACCGGTTCTGTGGGTGTGGCTTATTTGGTGGGTGTGGCTTGGTGGTCTTGTGACTGGGTGGGTGTGGCTTAGTGGTCATGTGACTGGGTGGGCGTGGACAACTCAATGTCACTCACATCAAGGGGTGCCTCACCTGGCCCCTCCCCTCCCACCATTCCTTGTCACCCAGCCTCAACTTATCTATAATTCTGTAAAAATGTTGTTCACCTTTTTTGACTTTATTATCTGCATACTATAGATGTACTTTCATGGACCACTGAAAGGAGAAAATGGCTCACATGCTTTACTCAAGAGTGTGATATAGGCAACAGGCTTTTAAGGGGCTGCCACAAAGCAAGGTGGGGGAATGTATTTTCCAAAGCACCAGGAGGCAAACAGGAAGCAATGGGTGGAAACTGAACTGAACTCTTTCTTTTTTTTTTTTGTAAATTTTGAGTTTTCACAAAAAAATACAAATAAAACATCTTTTTTGAAAGTAGCGTAATCCCGGGTTACATTTCTTCGTACAGACACAAGTTCAATTTCATGCTCATTTTTATGTTCTATTCCATCTCTTATTACTGTTTTACATTTTCTATATAGCTTCTCCCCTCTTTTAATTTTCTCAATTTTATTTTAATTATCTCGTCTCAATTCAAATCATTATATTTATACTTTTTGTCTGTCCTGTTTCAATTTCATATTATCTTTTCTCATTAAACAAAGTTTCTCCTGTAGTTGCTGATTGGAGTATGACACCTTTATATCTTTTCATTTTATCCATTTAACTCTTATTTAAGCTTCAATATATACCTTAAAGTTATAACATTCAATATAATACATAACTTCCATTCAGATTCTGCTTGGTACATTCTTAAAATACACACTATATTCTTTAAAAAAAAAAAAGATTATAAATATAAGTAATTAAAACAACACTTTCCATTCCAATTCAATTCTATCATTAATGTTAATATTAAAATCTTAACGTCTTTAACATTACTTTTCAATTAAATATCATACTTCTATGTGAACAGTTATAAGCTTTCCATAATTAATTCCCCCCCCTATTCAGTTATATTTTATAAAACATTAACTAATTAAAATGTTCCCATCCCTTCCTAATTCAATTCTCTCATTTATTTTATTTCATTTATTTTATTAACAAACATTTCACTAGATTACAGTAACTATTTCATCCCTCATTTTAATCATACATTGTTTTCAATTTTCTAGAATTGTTTCTATTACTAATAAAACAATACAATCTTATGTACCTTTAAAGAATCCCTTTTTCAGTTAAATTTTCACCCATTATCTCTAAATAGACCCTGTTTCTCTATATCTTGTTTCAGTCCTTTATAACTTCTTTTCCTTTCCTTCTTCCCTCTCTTCTTCTCTCTCTCCTTTTTACCCCCTTGTCTCTCTACTTCTATTTCTCTCTGTCTGTATTCCCCTCTTCTGTTGCTTTCCAATATTATACTTATTTTTTGAACTATTTTTCTTTTCTTTGGTTGTTTTTTTAAGTCTTAAATTCTCCATTCTCTTTCCCCCCTTTCCTTGTTAGAATTACTTGTTCATTAAAGATGGCTTCTTCTTTGTCCCAGTCTTCTTGTTTTACAGACGTTTTTTGTTGTTTCTCATAGTTCCAAATCTCCATTTCTAAGAATTGAAAAACAAAGCCAAAAGAACCCCTCCATTCTTGTGCATTTTTTTGTACTTTTAAAGTTCCATTTTCAATTCATCCAGAAGTAATGCCATTGTATAAATTTTTAAACAACCACCCGATTAATTTTAGTCATTCAAATGCAATAACCAAGAGTCCAAAGATCACCAAGTAATCCAAATACGCACAAGCTGTTTCTTTTTGCTTTTTTTCACTTTCTCTTCCTGGGGTTCTACTATTTAGTTGCCAAGTTTCAGTTAAAATGTATCTTTTATAAGTCTTGTTGAAGTTTTACTGTAGATTCCTTTTAATTCCAGGCAGTCTCTTCCCTTTTTTCCAGATCCTGCCCTTTTATTCTTTTTCTCTCCTTTCGGGCTTTCAAAAGCTTTTAAGTATCCAGAAATCTTTATTATCCCTTTGACATTTTGTTTTATTTTCAGCTTAATTGCATGTTGATGTCAAAGCGGATTCTTTTTCCGATTTCTTATTTAAGTCTCTTAGTTGTCAGTATAGAGAAAGGGAGAGAAGAAAAAAAACCCAAACCTTTCCCTTTTCACTTTCCTTCGCTGCTTCAGAATCTTCTTTGGGAACTATGTTATTTTTTTTTAGTTTAAATTCCAGGGTACCTTAGTTGTTGCTTTTGCAATTTAATCTGGTCAGCCAAAACTTTCACTTCTTATCTTCCTCCTGCACATTCTTTTCTGGTTGAGTTCTTCTTTGAGGTGGCCATTTCTGACCACCACTGCAATCGCCTTTGGGAAAGGGAGTAATGGCCAGCTGAGGAGGAGTGATGCGGCTCTCCTCAACCCTGCTGGCAGTCTCCCCCCTCTTTACCACCTCTACGGGGTGGCTTAGCCCTGAAACCAGCTGGCTCAGGGTGCTCCAGCAGTGAGCCCAGACCAAAACCACACATGATCGTGGATTTCTGTCTGTCGCTGAAGAAGCTCAAACCGGAAATTTCTAAACTAAGGAGAAACTTTCTGACAGTGAGAACAATTAACCAGTGGACCTGCTTGTCCCCAGAAGTTCTGGGTGATTGATCACTGGAAATTTTTAAAAGACTGGACAGCCATTTCTTTAAAATGGCATAGGGTTCCCCCAAAAGTCCCTTCTAAATGTTATTCTTTCCCAGTACTCAGAGTTTGGCATCCTCAGTTTTCCTGCCTGAGCAGGGGCTTGGACTAGAAGACCTCCAAACTCCCTTTCAACTCTGTTAAACACACATGTATTTATGCTCTGGACTAGACATTGAATGCATGTAAACCCTGAAAAATATGTGGTAGCCCTGGGCAAAAGAAAGGCAGTAGAATCACTCTAGGAGTAGGGACAGTGTAAAATATTAACACATGATAAATAATGGAACAATTAAAAATAATAGCACAGAGTTTTATCTCTCTCTCCCTTCTTTCTTTCTTTCTTTCTTTCTTTCTTTCTTTCTTTCTTTCTTTCTTTTTCTTTCTTTCTTTCTTTCTCTTTCTTTCTCTCCCTTCCTTTCTTTTTCTTTCTCTCACACACACCACTCTCTCTCTCCCTATTTCTTTCTTTCTTTCTTTCTTTCTTTCTTTCTTTCTTTCTTTCTTTCTTTCTTTCTTTCTTTCTTTCTTTCTTTCTCTCTCTCTCTCTGTCTCTCTCTGTCTCTCTCTCTCTCTCTCTCTCTCTCACACACACACACACACATCCCTGTCAGCCTTCATTCCCTCTCCTCCAGGCACTTTACTCACAAGAGGAAATGAATCCAGCATTAGAGAAGTTCTGCAGGTAAACGGACTTGCATTTGAAGCTCCTGCAAACTTCCCAATGGCTGGATTTCCTCCCCTCCCCCAGTGTTCTTTCCCTCTCGCTCCAGGCACTTTACTCACAAGGGGAAGTGAATCCAGCATTGTAGAAGTTCTGCAGGTAAATGGACCTGCATTTGCAGCTCCTGCAAACTTCCCCATGGCTGGATTTCCCCCTCTCCCCCAGCGTTCTTTCCCTCTCACTCCAGGCACTTTACTCACACGGGGAAGCGATACTTCTAGTGTCCATGAAAAATCCAGCCTTGGAACACTTTTTCAGGTTAACGGACCACTGCTCCATCCACAGTCATGTGTTTTCAAGTGGCTGCTTCAAAATGCATGGCTAGGGCGGGAGAGCAGTCCTCCTTTAAACTGGGGCAGTGAGCAGCGAGTGAGCAGAAACAGGGCGACCGGGTTGGCGGCGTGGCCAGCTAGATGTTGCTACCAGTTCGGCGACCCACGCCAAATTCTTGCTACCGGTTCGCCCGAGTAGGTGCAAACCAGCTGAATAGCACCTCTGGTCCAAGGAAAGAAAATGGTTAATCTCAGTGATTTATGCAAAACACTGGTGATGGATTGCTAAAATAGGCTAGGAGATGGATCATATCCTGTTTTTGGACTTAATTCAATATTAATAGTGCCACTTTAAAAACTTAACAGTATATCATTGGGAAATGTGTGCACCATCTTACCTATGCACAAATATTTTCAATCAAACTCCTGACAAGGCATTTCTGGTGATGCATACTATAAAAAATTTCTACAATGTTTTTTATTATAAAAGTTTTATTTAAGTTTTCACAAAACATATAAATACAAATAAAATTTCCAAAATTTTTATCTTTTTTGTTGTCACTTTGGTGCCAGAGATAAAAAGAAGTTTCTATCCTCTCAGCATTTAAAATCTTTCAAACTTTTAAAGTTCTTTTTTCAATCTATAAACTTCTACTTTTACCAACATATTTTTGCCATTTCCTCTGTTATTATTTTTAATATACTTTTGAAGTACCGTTTTGTTTTGTTGACAGGCAACCCTTAAAATGACAAATAGCACTGAAAGTATCCTGTAGACATCTTAGAAATAAAATATTCGAATAGAAAATGTCTCCAGATAATTATGTGGGTAGAACTGCTTCTTTTATTATTGAACTTTCAACGATTAACTAGAATTACTAAAGTCAGTGTCAAACTGACCTCCTACTTTAGTGTACTATTATATGCATTATAATAAGAATCAATATACTGTCACATCAGTTATGACTAATTACTAAAAGCTGCAAGAACTAGGCTTACAAACTAATTTTCAAGTGACAAGAAAAGTTTCTATCTCCCACTAGCAGATAACAAGAATTTGTATGTATGTATGCATGCATGTATGTATGTAAATATAAAAATAAAAATTTCAAGCAAGATATCTTAATGGTACTATTTTCCAATGACTACTGTATTTTATATGTGCAACATCTTTATGAATTAAAAATCATTTTCATTATGTACAAAAATATATTATATAGAGAAAGGACATAGTTTGAACCTTTGATGAAAACCACAGAACTAGTAAAAGAATATGTAGAACTCCATTTATAGATGGAAAACTAAAAAGCAACAAATATATTATTTTAATCATAGCTTTCCTCTTACATTATTTCTACCTCTTTCATGCGTTTACAATGGAGTGAAAAGAGTGGTTATAGGTGCATTAAATCTCAGCTAGACAATCTTCCAAGGCTCAAATATTTAGAACCTTTGGAATTTTCTGAAATAACCCTTGGCATGCTCTCAAAATAGTTACCATGAGTAACCAACTTATTTTGAAAATGATTAGAACAGTAGATACGTCTAATCCTCTGCCCGCCCCCACAGTCCATAATCAATTTACTAGAAAACATACCGGCAAAAAATGCTAACTGCTAATCCCATTGGTTCTTAGCATGCTCTCTACTATCCAAACATACCTTTTGGGGCAGAGGGAGGGAGAGGCCTGGTATATTTTTTTCGGACACGTGAACGTGCTTCCTAAGAGAACACTATTAATTTCCAAGAATTAATATAATGCTTAAATATAGGCCCAGAAACACTATTAGAAATAAATATGGCAGAATCAGATCTTTATTTTATTGCATGCCAGTTTCTAATTAATGAAAAACTGATTTCATTTAATTAAAAAGGACTGTCCTGTTCTGAAGCATGTAGTAGTACCAAATGGAGTTAAAAGAGCTGCATATCCCTAAGTGTTGTTGTGATTGTAATCATCATCATCATCATCTTATTTTGCTTTTCAGTTTTCTTCAATGATGTCATATAACTTTGATGTTTAATGTCCAGAGCTGAAATTTCTCCATAACTAAAGTATCTGAATAACATTTTGTAAAAAAAGGGGGGAGAAAGATTTTTCTTAAAATATAAATGGCTGAGGAACACTTTTTCTTCGACACCTATTTTGTTTTTTCTATTTTAAGCAAATGCAGTAAGCTGTGCATAGAAAAAGTAAGATTATATTCCTAGTATAATATAGAAACATAACAAACTGATGGCAGAAAAAAACCAGTAATCCATTGATTCTGCCCTTTGAATTTGTTTGTTTGCTTCTTAATTTTTTATTATTTTTATTTATTATTTTTATATTTTTTTATTTTTATTTTATTTTTTAATTTTTGTCACATATATTTATCACAAGCTTATTTAAACTCAGTTACTGATGACTGACTCAACTACCTCCACTGGAAATTGGCTTCGAGCTTCCACTACTCTTCCTGTGAAATAATACTGTCTAACATCAGTTTTAAATTACCCTCCTATCAATTTGTGATTATGCTCCCATATTCTTGTTTTTTGCTTAATATTGAAAATACAATTATTATTTCCCTTTCAATATTATTATTATTATCCCTTTCAATATACTATAATCACAATTGTCTTAATTTGTTAGCTGCTGTAATTGTTGGCCCAATCAACAAGACTTCTATGAATTGTTCTAATATCCAAATCAGAAAACACAACATATATCATTATTCTGCATTTTTAAAAAGTGAAAATGTCCTCAAATAATTAACTAAATATTTTTAAATCTAGAAGAAACAATTCATATATTGTAAAAAAATAAAATAAACAATGCAACAGGATTCAAGTTGAAGTTGAAGTATGTTTACAACTGAAAAAAATAAACAAAAATAGTAATAAAAGCAAGAGAAAGAGCAAAATTCAGAAATGATTTTACTAATAGCAACTTGAAGATACCATATTCAGTAAAGCTGTACTGTATGTGGTATTATAAAAAGCACTTCTCTTTAAAATGTTAAAGAAGTAACATCTTTTCCTGGCAGACATAGGGTGTAAGCTCCTCCCATATTGAAATGGGAAGTGAATTACAAGCAACTATGGGATCTAGAAAAGGGACAACCCCTTTAACAATTTGAACAAGGGTGATTTGTACTCTTTCCTTTGCATTGTATTACTTTTGAAGATTTTTTTCCAGTTTTTTTTCCCCCAGCAGATGGCAGGTAAAATTTATTTTATCTACAAGTTAAAAGAATACTTGCAATTTTCACTTATAATTATCTTCCTATACATTTGCAACATCTAGTTAAAATATTTTCCTGTCAGTCAGTATTGTTTTATTAACAAATAAATAAGTTACACCATTAAAATTTTGTAGTACTGAAACAGCAATGTTCTAGCAGCTTGATAATGTCAGTGCTCTCCTACTTCTCTTGTTTACAAGTTGTCTCACAGTCAGTACAATGTCAGATGTGGAATTTGCTCCTCAGTCATCTGAAGGGAGAACATTGTTCTGATACATGCAAATAACAGTTTTAAGTAGTCTTGTTTTGCTGGCAGCTGCTTAGTAGCTTTGCCAGAGGTCATAAATATTATATAACAGTTAGCCGTGCATCCAACTCAGTATTACTAAGCCAAATGCCTTAGCAAAATTCACATAGATTTACTCATCAGTAAAAGATGCATTAATTTAGCAATGAATGCTACTTACCCACTCGGTTTTGCTGTAAATCCTGCAAATTCAATTTGAATCCTTTTATGGACAATTCTTTTTTTTCTTAATAAAATTTGCTATAATAAATAATAAAAGTCAGTCGCACAATTTAGTTTTTAGAAAATAGAGAACTACAAGGACTCAAGTTGATTTAGACACATTGAAAGAAATTAATAAAAGTCAGACTACTCCATTTAAGAAATATTTTTCTTTATAAAATTGTTTATATATTCTGCCCTCAGAAATGGCTCTCATGATGATTCACAATTATAAGCATCTTAATAGAGAGAAATGTTTACTTTTAAAAACAGCATTAGAAGAATTTATTTTAAAATAATTCGAATTATGATTGTTGGCCCCTCCATCATCATGAGTCAGAAGCATGATGAACTAAGACTGTTTGCCTTCTAAATGGCCACAAACAGAATCTATCACAGAAAAGGCCTATCTTTGTGGGCATTTAGAAGACAAGCAGTAGACAGAAATATAGAAGACAATTTGGCCCAAGCTGACAGAGGCGGTCAACCATAAGATTATTATAATTATAAAAAGAATTATAATATAATTCATTAGAAATGAATTGTTATTAGTTTTAGTTGTTTATATTCTATGGGATTTTTTTCTTACATTGTTCACTGCCTAGAGCCAATCAGTAGAGGAAGAGATTACATATTTTGTTAAAATAATAACTAAAACCCATCAAAAATAGGTCGGTCATATTTTGCTATGAAAGGATTTAAATGTCTAGAGTTTTTTCTATTCAATGCCATTGAAAGACTATACAAGTATGTGAAAAAGTAAGTACGCTCTATTGAAATGTTTGAGCTTTCATTGTAGAGACATATTTCAACATAGAGACACCTGATTTTCATTTCAACAATACTGATAAAGTGGATATATTGTAACAAATATAATGTACCGTTTACATTTTGTAGTTCCTTGTGTAATTTAAATTTTTAACAATGTAAATTTCATATTTGGAAAAAGTAAATATACCACTATATTTATCATTACAGGTAATCCTTGACTTGGACCTTTCACTTAGTGGCCATTCAAAGTTACAGTGGACCCCCCAAAATGCTATTTATGATCCAGTTCTGAAATTATAGCTGCTGCAGTACTCTGCAGTCATTGGCTCTTATGAGATTCTGCAAAGCCCCCTAACTCTGCCATTTTCCCATCCTATGTCAATGCAGACCTTAGCCTGGCTTCTCATCACACCAAATCCTTCTATTCTGCTGCTTTAAAATGGTCTTAAAATGGTCTATTAAAAGCTCTGGAGATCCATTTCAATCATAGGTTGAGGACTACCTTTACCTCAAAATTCAAAAAGTAGAATCAAGTGCACCAGATCAGATGCAAGTGTTTAGACCATTGTGAGAAAAAATCTGAGATGAAGCTTTCTAATTCAAAACTAAGACATTTAGTTTAACTTGCTCTTTTTGTTGAAATGTGTGGAGTTACTATCTCTAGATGAAAAGAACTCTCTGAAGTCTTCAGAAAGGTTATAGATGCCTATGAGTCTTGGAAGAATTTTAAAAAGATTGCCCAACAATTTGACAACAATCATTCCACTATTCAGAATACCATATACCAGACTTCAAACAACTGCAAACTTGCTTAGATGCAAAATGAAGTTTCTACAAACCCCATCATTTCATAATATGACTAAAGGCAGCTCTCATCATTATCTATGACAAAGCACACAAGTCTCCCATTAAGAGGAAGATGCACTAATAAAATCTATCAGGGAGGTGTGCCCAGGAATAAAAGTTTGTTATCCAAAAAAACAATCAGGGCAAAATTAAAGTTTGTTCATGAACACTAAGGCTAAGACCCATACAACAATGTACTCTAGACAGACAAGGCAAGATAGAGTTATTTGGCCAAAATACCAGAAGACATGTTAGGGAAAAACCAAAGACAGCAGTTCACTAAAAGAGCCAAATACTAATTGTAAAGCGTGGTGATAGAAAGATTATGGTTTGGGACTCCTATGCAGCTCACAATTGCTTAATTCACAATCAAGTCTTAAGTCTTCATTGTATCAGAGGTTCTTCACGTGTGTTAGGTAGTTATCCCTTGACTGGTTGAAAGTGGACCTCCATTAGCTCTAAATTGTTTAGAGCAGTGTTTTCCAAACTAGGTAAAAGTAGTTTTTCTTAGAATAAACAACACAAGATCTCAATACCCAATCATAACAGAGACATTTGAGAAGTGCTGGTTTAGGGCTTCTGGATAAGAAGAATGCACACAATAATTTGTTTGCAGAAACAAGAAAAACAGAATAAAGGAGGAGATACAGTTCTCACACTTTGTCCCAAGATGGCGGCGCGTATGGTCGCAGCAGCTCAATGCTCCCGACGACTGTTCTTCTTTTTGTGTTTTTACTTCTTTTTATTCCTGCATTTTACTCCATCCTGCAACGGACTAACGTACTGTCGAGAAGACCTGATAAGTATAGGACAGCAACTCAAAACTGAAGTCACCTATGCTTATACAGAATCCCACAATATCCCATTGGAGCTAGCAAGATCTCCGGGAGCTCTGTGGATTGTTGTCGGATTAAGCAAGCGTAGAAGACAGTGTAGGGAGAGAAAACAGAACCGGGGATGCAGAGCGGGTTATGGATATTCAGCAGAGTTTAAAAACAATTCCAAATTATAAATCTCATCACTTGATGATATAAACCAGATTCAGAATATGGTGTATTACCATTTTCAAAGAAGCTTATATACTGCCATCTATACTTGGGCTTATTCTAGCCAGCACTCGTTTATGAATTCTATAGCTTCCTGGCTATTAGTTGAGTTCACTTTCATCCATAAATTAGCTATAGCTCTCCCCCCTGGGAAAACTATGTGAACAGCTTCACATCAGAACAGGAAATGCACCCCATATACAAAAAACAAGAGGATGTTTTATGATTACTTACTCACAAAAGACTGAAATATTGCAGCAGGGTGCCATCTAATCCCACATCAATGAAACATTTTAGAAAGACATCATTATGAACAGTACTAAAAGCCATTGAGATCTGAATCTGAGACAATAATTCTACCATTTGCTTTTCTTTTCTTCTCTTTACAGAAAATGGTATCCATCAAGCAATCCAAGGGAATTTTAAACGGAAGAAAAAGAATTCAGATCAAAAGAAGTACTACAATATGTTTCCTTCCTCTTCCCCAACAAAAAAGGGGAAAAAAACCAAAATAGAGTTGGAGGACAACCTCCACTGTAGCATTTTATTCCAGATATGGAATAAACTATCAAAAATTCACAAAGTACATTTTTTTTAATAATTCCAGGCCTAATCCTTATTATTTATATTGACTGTTTCCTAGTATGATTTGATGCTATTGTACCCTATGATTATGATTCTTAACTCTTGACGAATGTATCTTTCCTTTTATGTATACCGAGCATTTGCACCACAAAACAAATTCCTTGTGTGTCCAACAACACGTGGCCAATAAAGAATTTCATTCTACTCTTTTCTATTCTATCACTAGTTGCTTCAGTATATTACCAACATAACTCTTCTTAAAAAAAAGATTGGTAGCCAACATTGTGTGTACTGCCTCCAAATCTGGAACATTATTACTGTCTTTACCAATTGTCAAATAAAAAATATTGTAAATTAAAACTTGTAATTTAAAATTATTGTAAACTAAAACTTCTGATTTGTGCATCTTTGGCTTGATGAAAAAAGGGCATTGGTACCTGATACGCCCATTCTCTGTGAGCTGTGAAGAGCATCCAGAAATGGGAAGTGCTTCAGTATCTTCTGGAAAGGCTGGGCTTAAAACTCCGGGACGCTCCTCTTCCTCCACAGGGCTCCTCCTCAGCATCCCCCAGTTTTGCAAAGACTGAGTGCCAAAGTCCGGAACTCATCACCTAATCTAGATCCCTGACTGGAACGGAACCCCACCAGATGGAAAGAAATGGGTGGGGTTGGATGCTCTTCACAGCTCACAGAGAATGGGCGTATCAGGTAACTACCAACGCCCTTTCTCCTATGAGCTGTTCAGAGCATCCAGAAATGGGACATACCAAAGCTTGGCCTGTCCTTAGGGAGGGACTCCGTCTGGATCAAAATCCACTCCTATACTTTGTGGACCCTCTGCAGGACTCTTCTGCCAAATGAAGCATCTGCTGAGGCATAGGTATCAATTTTATAATTTCTGACAAAGGGAGATGGTGAAGCCCAAGCTGCTGCTCTGCAAATCTCATCTATGGAGGCCTGTGTAACCCATGCTGCTGACATTGCTGCACTCCTTGTTGAGTGAGCTGTAATGCCCTTAGGAACTGAGATGGACTGGCATTCGTAGCTTTTAGCTATGGTGGCTCTCAACCATCTACCTATGGTTGTGGACGACACCTTTTGTCCTAAAGTAGATGGATTGAAGAATAGAAATAGAGCCTCAGATTTTCGAAATGCCCCTGTGCAGTCTAGATAGATGCGTAAGGCCCTTCGAACGTCAAGTCTATGCCATTGGTGTTCCAGCCTATGAGCTGGTTTCGGACAGAAATTTGGAAGGACCAACTCCTGCGTTCTGTGGAAGGTTGAATTTACTTTAGGAGTGAATGATGGATCCAAACCGAGAATCACTCTGTCCGCATGAAACATGCACAGGTCCTTACGCATTGACAATGCCGCCAATTCGGAAATCCTTCTAGCTGATGTGATTGCAATTAGGAAGGCCACTTCATATGTCAGGAATTTAAGGCTAGTGGTTCTTAGAGGCTCAAATGGACCAGTGGTAAGAGCGGTTAATACCTTGTTGAGATCCCAGGTGGGATAGCGGTGAATTACAGGAGGTCGTAAGTTTGGAGCACCCTTGAGAAAACTGCGAACATGTGGATGGTGTGCTATGGACCGGAGGTCACCCCAGGTTATCACCGAGGCTAAGGCCGCCACCTGTCTACGTAATGTATTTGGAGATAGGCCCATGGTCAACCCCTCCTTTAAAACTATAAAACCCATAAATCAATCAATTTTGATATACAGATGCTAAGAAATGAGTGGGATAAAGAATTGGAAGTTCCTATATTGCCTAATCAATAGGAGCGTATCTTAACTTTTATAGTAAGAGGGTCAATATCAATAGAGAATATCTGTAGCTCAGAATTGAATTCTGAGGTCATAATGCTCTTTGCGTTTGATTGTTTTCTTACAGATATTTCATAACACAACTAGGTGACATTATCAGTGTTAGAAGATCTCTATGTGAATTCTCCTGTCAATACACGTGGGAGTTGTTTTTGATGGTTCCTTGATTAGACTTTTATTTTCTGTTAGCTTTTTTCTGTATTAGTATTTCTTTGATTGGGATATTGTTTACTTGATTACTGTAGTTTTAATGAAATTAATTTTGGCATTAATCTCTGCTTATCTGGATGTTTATTGCTAGAAAGAAGATCATTTGGTCTTTTAGCTTTCTGATTGTCTCTTTTGAATGGTATGTAGATGTCATTTATCTCTATGTCCAGGCTTCCAGGAATTGTCAATTTTTGTTTTTTACTTTAGCTTGTTCTAGATGCTCAGTTTCCCAACAGAAACTATGGTGAAGTCTGTCTATGGTGAACATGTGGTGCAATTAAGGAGGGTCAACAGACCTCAAATTATACAACAAAAAATATTCAGAATTTATTGAACTTCATTATATTTGTAGAAAAAGGATTGTCTAGGATAGAATTTTGTTGTAGATGTTATAAAAACAATACTTCTTTAAACAAATGTTTTTACAATATCCTATATTTAGCAAGTTTTGGGACAAAGTGGTGGGCTATATAATGATTGTGCAACAAAAGCTAAAATGTTCAGAGGGTAATATTCTCTTCAACTATATATCAAGTATATGAAATTTGACAACTTAACAAGATTTTATGTATATGTGTATGCATGCATATACATATGTATCTATGTATTAAATTTATATGCCACCCATTTCCACTATAAGGTGACTCTGAGTGGCTTGCAATTGAAAATAATTTAAAGATTAAAATGAATGAACAGTAAAATATTAAAAACTGTGCTAGAAGAACCAAGAGATGGATGAGACAGGGACGATAGCTTGTTAACCTGTAAGCCACCTCCAGTAAGCTCCAACTCAGGGCTTCAGGTCATCTGGCAACATAAGCTTTTAATACCCTTCTGAAGGCCAAACGAGAGGAGGCAGTTCTCATCTCCAATGGAATAATGTTCCACGAGGATGGGCCCACAACAGAAAATCCTGCCTTGATCCTGCCTCCTTCAATATCTGAACAGATGGGATCCGTAGCAGTCCTGTTTGTCTGGCACAAGTTGGGTTGGCTTGTCTCCTTGGGAACAGATGGCTGCTCAAATACTTTGGACCAATGCCATGTAGGGTTTTAAAAGTATCGACCAATACTGAATTGAATCTGGAAGCAAATAGCAACAATGGAGCTCATGCATAGGAGCTCCCAAGACTGTGAACCATTGCATTCTGCACCAGATGCAACTTCCAAATATTCTTCAGAGGTAATCCATGTAGAAAGTCTTGCAGTAATCCATCCGAGAGATTACTAAGGTATGAGTATGCACAGAACCTCAAGATACTGGTAAGGGGCATCTGGGGTACAATGCAAAGTTGTGCAAAGATCCTCCTAGCCACAACTATAACATTCTCTTTGAGCAAGAGTCATAGGTCCAGGATGACTCCCAAATTGCACATTGGATCTGTTTGAGGTAGTGCAACCCTCTCCAAAGTTAATATTCATAAACTGCTGGATCCAAAGATCCCAGGTATCAGAGGTAGTCAATCTTGCCTAGCTTTACCTGATGCCTATTGACACCATCCAGATCCTTACAACCTCCAGGCACTTAGAAAAGGCAGTCACGCTATTGCTTGGAACACCAGGGATGGAGATATAGAGCTGTGTATCATTGGCATATTTATATCTCATCTCATGGATTCAGATAATCTCACTCAGTAGCTTCATGTAGATGTTAAAAAGGAGTGAAGAAAGTCCGAGTCTTGTGACACCCCTTCCCCCCACAAAAGAGTGGACTTCTTAATCCCTATTAACAATAATTGGGCTTGGCCTTAAAAAAAAGGTCCAGCCCCTTTCCCCATAGCCATCCCCAAAGGACACCATGGTCAATCAAAAGCTGCTGAAGATCAAGGAGATCCAAGAATAGATGCGTATCTTCATTGTATTCTGGCCAGAGATTATCCACAAGCATTACCAATGCTGTTTCTGTCCCATAATTGTGGTACAAATGGGGTTCAAATAATCTGCTTCATCCAGGACCCTCTAGACCTGCAAGGAAACCACTTTTTCTACCACCTATCCTTCAAAGTGGAGATGGGACACTGGACAAAACTTGTCCAGGGAGCTTGGGGCCAATGATGATTTATTGAGGATGTGGCTAACTAGGGATACCTTGAAAAGTGCTGGAAACACCTCTTCCTGCAGAGATGCATTAATCACCTCTTGGATCTACCTACAAGTCACCTTCCTGAAGGCTTTCACCAATCAGGAGGAAGAGGGGTCCAATAAGCAAGAAGGTGCCTTAACAGATCCAAGGATCCTATCTACTTCATTAGGTTCAGATAATCTGGCAAATCCATTCCACAGGCATCTCCAACGGACTCAAATTGAGAATGGATCCAAGAGATTTTATTCATCAGGTGTTCTACACAGCTCTGTAAATGACTGTTTGAGCCCTCCTTCCCAAGGAGGGACTGGGTGAACTTGAACAGGGCCATTAGCTGAAACTCTGCGGATGCAATAATACCAGAGAAATAGTGATGTTTTGTCACTCTTACCATCACAAGGTAGGCCTCAATTGAGGCTCTAATCCATGTCTGGTTTGCTTCATTTTTTAATTTTCCTCCAGCAGTACTCAAGCATAAATAACATAAACGGATTCTCAAGTGCCTTATTATGCTAAAAAAGCTGATATTGCAACACTGACCATATAAATGAATAGCCCCATTCACTCAATGAGTTAAAGACCTGATTACACTTGCCACCTCTATAAGGTTGACTAGTTTGCAGATTTTATAATGAAATATGGAACTGATTTACACAAAATATAATTTTAAAAACAATTATACAAATATATTAGAAATTAATATATATGTATTTACGTAACTATGTAATTATATATAGAATTATTGTTAATTGCTACAATGATGTATTATATATTTTTGTTGTATTTTTTTCTATTTAAGCGCTTTTTATGCTTGCTTTTTATGTATGACATTATAACTATCTTTGTATTTTTGTTTTCTTTTCATTTTCAAAAGAAAAAAGTAATAAAAATAAATTTAAAATGCCTATGTTATCTATGCTCTTTAAAAAATTAATCAAGTGGATCTGTCTTGTAATTAATCAAATTCAGAGCATATGATTAGGGAATCAGTTTTAAAATAAAAACTTAGTTATTTTCGAAGGTAAATAGAAATAAGGAAAAATTCAAGGAATATTCAGAAAAGCATAGTTATTTTTCAGAAACAGTAAGAATGAGATTAGTAATGTAGATAGGAAGTAATTTTTGAGACAGTGATTTGCATCATGTGAGAAGCAATAATCATCCCTCTTCTCTCAAATATATGTTGTAATGTGATGAAAGACCAATCGTTCACAACTACATGCAATTTGTTATGTATACCATTTATTTGTATGGTAACCTTTGGATATTTGCACTGCATTATGAAGGCTCATGTACCTATACATAAAAGTTCATATAAATGAGAACTGCTCGTCCCATACAGTTTAAATATTTTTTGCTTTGCAAACCTAGTTTCTATATAGCAACAGCACCTTTGGGATGTACCTTTTTATACAGATTAGAAAGATGTCACCCAAAATGAATCAGGTAATTGTTTTATTAGAACAATCATTCCCCTGAATCATTCCCCCAAACTTCTTACTTTTGCTTTTTCCAGCTGTGTCTGGGCCTGTCGTTCAGCCTCTCTCCGCACCGCTTCTCTGTCCTCCTCAAGAGACACATCTGAATCAGACGGACGGCTGGTATAGGAGTCCGCTGAACCCTAAGCAAAAGAAAAAGAGGTTGAAAAATACAATTATGATTTTGTTTCAAAAAATCAAAATGTTTCTGTGAGGTTTCTTTTTCAGAACCAACAGAAAATCCTGCTTTTTTTTAACTGCAGTAACTGCAATTAGCCTCCGTAAGAAATTAATGCATAGAAACATTTAATTCTGAAGCCATTCTGAAAACCAATGTTCATTGTCCAGAATTATGGTTAATGCTTTGTCCTTCCTTCTACCCAGCAAATGATTTTTGATTTGCAAAGATAGGTTCTGCTGAATAGAATGAATGGTGCACTGCAGGCTAAAGGATGTGCAGCTGTTTTAAGAATAGATTTATATCAGCAAACTAGAAGCAATTCCATTTGACTCTAACCAGATCAAAAATACAAAGTTGGTAGGAATGATCCTTGAAAAGGATTGTAACTGCAGCTATGAGCTACAGATAATATCTTAACTGAAAAATACCTCTTCAAATGAAACCTTTTACTTCAGAAAATAATGGCTCAGATCTGTCTCAACCATTCAGCAAAAATAGAAAATATTTCAAATCAAATTGTGTCTGACAGTATGTCTTCAGTCAAGGAATAACCAACTGCAGGTAATGATGCCAAATGATTACATAAACAACATATATCTTTAATTCTATCCCCACCCCTTTCTGCTACAGAGGAACGAAAACCTGCTCATTCAAACGCAATAGATGCAAGCAGTGCCTTCCCCATCCCACCTGCAATGCAAAATATGCCAAGCAAATTGAAATGTATAGCTTACACAGATATCTGAATTCTTCAGCCTTCCACCTTTGGCTCTTTTCAGAAGCCTGATCCACGTGGCCTTCATTAGCCAGCCAGCTTAGTTATTGTCTGCAGCTGCAAAGCCCAGCACTGTTTTTCATACATGTGAACACTAATCACCGCAGAATCACAGTTCTTTGCACATCCATTCTCTGCTGCAAGATCTTTCTTTTCAGCTTAACTACCTTTCTATGTCTCTGTTTCAATGTAAGTAAATTCTTAATTTGTCATGCCACCAAAATACAAAGATGTTTTATTAATTTAAGAGAGAAATCAAGACCAAGTATAAGAGATACAGTACCACATTAATGTAATCAGCATAATAGACAGACTGATTTAAAAAAATATTTTGTCCTTTGGAGCATGCATTTCTGAATTTACTTCACTGTTCTTGCCCCCACCCCCTTTACTGTATAAAGTCAATGTTTACAAAAGAATCTTTGTGAACTCTGTGCAAAATGTAAGTTTTGAAAGTGCAAAGTTCATTTAGTCTCTTCAGAGCTTGAATGTCTGTGGGGGGAGCAATGTTTTGAAGCGTTTCACAGAACTGGGTATGCTCCATACATACAGCTATTTACGTAGATGCTCACATCACACTGTGTTGCTAGTCTATGTCAAATTATCATTTTATATTTCAAAAGTAAACTATTGAAAAGCAACTGTTTTTTAGAAATTAGAAATACTTAATACAATATTTTATTATTTGCCATATATTTGAGAACTGTTTGTGGTCTTTACTGAAGTTGAAAAATAGAACTGTATTGTATAAATAAAGACCACATTTAATTACTTTCAATGTTTTCATTTGATTAACATCTAACATAAATATTAGTAACACTATATTTGTCATCAATATTTTATTTTTATCTAAAAAGCTAACAACACATGCCTTACCACATATGTTAAAATATATATATACTGAAGGATAATAACTGGTTTCAAATGTATATTGGACACCAGAATGATGAAAATGAATGACATGTGTTTCAAATTTTTCAACTTTCAATTTCCAAGCTCTAGGGGTGCTCAAAAGTTGTGACGTGCCTTGAGGATTGTAAATATATTTTGGTTACTTTAATATAATTTAGATGTGCTTGGTAGGTAACTACATAAATATCATAACTTTTTAATGTTTTGTTTGTTTCATATTACTGCTTTCATACCTATCATCCATTAGTACTACAATTACTAGGAACATTAATATATCTCAGAGCAAGGAGTCTACTGTTCTGAAACAGTCATAGATTTTAGAGCTGAGAAAGAGATAAGAATGTTTCTACAACAGTTGCGACATTGGGATTTTGAAATCTAAGACCAAGCCAGTCTGATTTCATATAGATTCATAGCAATTGTGTTCCATTCCAGGTATCTATGTGTCTTGAATAGTAGTAGATTAGTTAATAAGACAAACCAAAGATTCCAAAACAAAAGTAAACATGAAATGAGCAGACCTTTAAGGTGTCAAGATTCACGTATATAAAATTCTGTTGGTCTGTGTTGACTAATTTCACAGCAACATTCTACACAGCCCCCTAATTAATTAATAGCAGTGGCAAAGGTTCAAAATTCTACTCCTTCTTAAATGGTGAAAATACTTAGATGATATATTGTCTATAATTTATTTTATATTGTTCAGAAAGCATCTAAGATTTCAAAGAATAGATCATGCACAGAGTTTCTCTTTACTTGACAGTGCCTGTTTTTTAAAAAATGTAAGTGGTTCTCCGATGAGTTCCATTACAATATAAGCTGGTTTACTGAATCATCTAATTATGGAGGAACTTGAGCACTCCAGTGATAAAATGACCTGTACTGATGGGAGTGTGCATGTCAAAAAAGAACAGTTATGACAGACTGATCAGCTAAATATCATCCACTAAAAAAAGAAATGGTAACTACTCCAATATTTACTACTAGGGAAAAGCAGAGAAATAATGACAACAGCACTATTGTTTGTGATGCATCAAGAAAAAAAGCTAAAGGCCCACCATTATTAGAAAACATTTCACTTTAATATAAAGAACTCACAGCACCCTTATTGGTCACCTGATCACAACTAGGCACTTAGGTGTCATATGACTGACATTTCCAACATTGTCTGCTGGATTCCCATAAGCAAGATTAATGAGGAAGCCTGCAAGAAGATTGCAAGTTGCTTTGGTCTGTCACCCCCACTTTTTATCCTGTCCATGGCAATCCTCTTACACTCATGGCTGGCACTGGTGCTTCCCTCAGGCTCACAGCCTGCACTATTCCTCCTGCAGTACTTCTACTATGCCATAGCACATTGGCTTCTTACCAGGACTCCTGTCCTTTCCCATTTAAAAATCTATGTGTCTTCAGGTTACAGCAATGGTGATTGCCATCTCTAAGGCATGCAGTTTACAACCTTATTGCTTTATAACAACAATTCTGGTCCCAATTTCTATTGTAGCTAAAGGAGTACCTAGAATTTCATAAAGTGCCTTAGCAGGATTTAGTGATTCAGGTTTTAGAATTTTAATACATACTAAAACAGATATATACTAAAATAATATTGTGGTGTTTAAGTATTGTATTAACTGTGTGTGTGTTTCTGTAACTTCCTATTATTTCACTAGTACCGTGTTTCTCCAACAATATGGTCTCCACCAATAGGAAGGCCAAGCATGATTTCTAGGCATGAGGTAAAATTAAGCCCCGCCCCCAAAATTCAGGCGTATTTAAACCATGCATTTCCCCACCATTTCTCAAATCGTTCATTATAACTACACAAGGTGAAGAGAAATGCGGGGGGTGGAGGGAAAACTTGGCTTTAGGAGTGCCATGCAGGTAGCCTAGGCTAGAATACCCTGATCTACTACCGGTAGAAGCTCTCCGAAGGCTCCCCGAAGCTCTATTGGCCAATAGAAACTCCCCAAATGCAGAGTCACCAGCTGCTTCTATCGGCCGGTAGAAGTGACCTCGGGGCGAGTGCCCATGAGTATTCCCTTCACCATGAGGCCATTTCTATCGGCCAATGGAAGCTCCCCAAAGGCAGAGTCACCAGCCGCTTCTATCAGCCGGTAGAAGCAGCTGGTGACTCTGCCTGTGGGGAGCTTCCATCAGCCGATAGAAACGGCTTTGTGATGAGGGGAGTGTGCATTAGTTGTCTTTGAATCTACCAGCAGGGCAGGAGAGAAAGCACACGCGTATCTGTGTCTGGATAAAAATTGTGAGATTGCGACAGAGGGAATGGGAGAAAAGGCCTTAGCCCAAATGTGTTCTTGTTTTGCTTTCCTGCCCATTCTCTGATCAATCTCTCTGGGGCAGCTTTTGGCCTAAAATTGCCCAGGTCTCCCTCAGCTAAAGGAGAGGGGAGGTCTCCAAAGACCATCCCTAACCTCCGCCTTTTGAGAGGACCAAACTCATTGCTTCTCAAAGTTAGACCCAGAAGTTTTTCAAAAGTTCTTCTGAACGCCTCGGACGTCCGATGAAATCCAGAAATGTCTTGTGATTGAACTCAATCAAAAAAAAAAAAAGAACCTGCACCTCGTCACCAAGTCCCTGGTTTTACGGCTCCTCTCTCATCCCGAATTATGCCAAAATAAGGGATTCCAAGGCTGGCATTGGTTAATTGGTTAATGACGGGCACTCTTTCAGGCGCTCAGAGAGAAAGAGAGAGAAAAGGAGGCATTGGTGAAGTTCTCAGACTCCCCCCAACTGTTAGCAGCACCACTCGTGAGCTGTGGCAGGATTGCCTCGGATCATGTGCAGAGTGCCTTCGCCATTCAAATCCCCCAAGACTCAAGGTTCATACTAAAATTAGGCCTTTCCAACCAGCCCCTGCAAATATTTGGCCCTCACCAGAGCAATAGAAAGGATGGTTTAGCTTCTCCCTGGCCCTTCTTCACTCCGGCTCCCTCCCACCCTCCTGTGCCATTGCAGCGACCCTTTCACACTCACCCCGCTTCCCCACTGCATTCCCATGAGGACCGCTCCCACGTCTCCTTTTGGGAGCCCGCTCGATCTCCTTTCTAAGGGTAGCCAAGCTCTGCTGCCTCCTCTTCCCTCCCCGACCCCCCCCCACTCCCCAAACCAGCGGCGGCAGCAGGTAAAGGGAGTTCAACTGCCCTGGGACTTTGGCAGGGTATCTGGAAAAGATCTGGCCTGGGGAGGGGAGGGCGGCATGGGAACCCCGCAGATGTTGAGACCTTCCCTCGCCAGAAGGGCTTGGCTGACCCGGTGCAGGGACGAGGGTTAGCAGGGGTGGTGTTTGTGTGTGTGTGTGTGTGTGTGTGTGTGTGTGTGAGAGAGAGAGAGAGAGAGAGAGAGAGAGAGAGAGAGAGAGAGAAACTCAGCTCATTTCCCTTCTGCTAAGAAAAGTTTGCAGCCGCTCTCCCACATGCACTCCCCTCGCCACAAATCCGTTTCTATCAGCCAATGGAAGTGGCTGGTGCCTCTGCCTTTTGGGAGCTTCCATCGGCCAATAGAAACGGCCTTGAGGAGAGTGTGCATGGGCCGCTCCTCTCAGGAGCACCCTGCCGGCAGCCATGCTTCAGCCCAAAGTGGTGGTGACTCTGCCTGGGGAGCTTCCATCGGCTGATAGAAACTGCATCATGGCGAGGTGAATGCACATGGGTGCTCGCCCCGAGGCTGCTTCTACCGGCCAATAGAAGCAGCTGGTGACTCTACCTTTGGGTAGCTTCCAGTGGCAGCCTCATGGAGAGGTGAGTGCGCATGGGGCGCTCTAGGTGGAGGTTTGTGGGGGGAAGAAATTAAGTCATCCCCGAGAAGACATCCTAGCTGTTTTTTGGGGGCTCAAAAAAAAAAAAGACCCGGCCTTATTTTATGAGAAACATGGTAGTATGTATCTTTATTTGCTGTAAAACACTTCCTGCATTTTAATTGCAAATTTGTATAGTATACAAATCAATGATTACAATAAAACCTATTGATTCAATTAGAATGGACAATAGAACAATCAAATTTTTCAAACTCAAGAAATGTATATTGCTACCTTTTTATTTAAAATAAATAAATTTACATGTAGAAACTTTCATGATTGTGTTAGATTAGAAAAAATAGTAATAGAAATAAAAATTGCAGAAAAAACATTAGCCACTTCTGATATGCTAATATTAGATTATCATTTTGATCCCTGAAAGTGAGCAAGACTAAAGAGTCTCTTGTTGAAAGTGTAATAAGTGTAGTAGCCACAGTGAGATGGATGGTATAAAAGTTTAAACAAACAAATAAGCACCCAAATAAAGAGCCTACTTAAAAGCCAGACTAATGTTCAAGATTAAAAGATACAAGGTAATGAACAAAGTCATCAGAGAAGATCCTGGAGATTGGAAAGTGTAAAGACATAAAATAAAAAACCAAGATTGATACAGGTGATCTTTGACTTATAACAGTTTGTTTAGTGACCACTAAAGTCACAATGTCACTGAAAAAAGAGACTTATGACAGTTTTTCATACTTATGACAGTTGCAGCATCCTTGTGGTCATATGATCAAAATTCAGATACTTGGTAATTGACACATATCTACAATGGTTGCAATGTCCTAGTGTCATGTGACCACTTTTTGCAACCTTCTGACAAGCACAATCAATGGGGAAGCCAGATTCACTTAACTGTTTACTAATTCAACAACTGCAGTAATTCACTTAACTACTGTGGCCAGAAAGGTCGTAAAATGGGACAAAATTCATTTAATAATTGTCTCACTTAGCAACAGAAATTTTGGGTTCAGTTGTGGTTGTAAATCAAGGTCTATCTTTATAAGATAACAGAATAATACCGAATTATAATACCGAATTACAGAATAAAGAATAACACAATTGGAAAGGACCTTGGACGTCTTCATAGTTTGATGTCCATGTTTCATAACACAAGCATAGTATCCATAAGATTACAAGAATTTAAATATATACTGGTAGATAATTCAAGTGAATTGATATCCAGTGGGTCATGAAGATATAGAAATGACTGAATAACAAATGGTCTATCTCCCCATTCTTAATACAATACTGTACATACTCACTATACCAGTGATGGCTAACCTTTTAGTTGTTGCATGCTGGAAATTGCGTGCGTGCGTGCACACACATGCCTGCACCCATAATGGAATGCACATGCGATCCTCCCAACGTCCTGCGCATGCGACCCATCCCCGCACTGTACACCTCTATGCAAGCACATGCGACCCCAGCCTGCGCCCCGCTCCCTGCTCATGCACACGCGTCTCCCACACGCACATCTCCCCCTGCGAATGCACGATAGATACTGCCTGGGGGGGGGCACACACACATGCGCAGTGGGTCTGTTCAGGGCGACGGCTTGCATGACAGCAGAAATGGCTCTGTGTGGCACTTCTGGCACGTGTGCCATAGATTGGCCATCATGGCACTATACAATACTAACATATCAATATACTAAAATAATTTAATGAATTAATCCTAGTGGTCTTCAGATCCTGTTAAATGTTTACAATAACTGTCACAATTTATATCAATGATGTAATTACACAAATGACACAAACTGTTGCAGATTTAATAAATATACTACCAAATTATATACTACATGAAAGCTTTACTGTATTTTATTTGTGAAAATTGTCGGAAGTCTGGCAAACAAGTACTTATCTTAGAAATAGCAATTCAAACCATCTCTCTTAATTAACACATTATAAAAAAGGCTAGAAAATTTATATTACTGTTTCCAGGATTTACCCTAGACAAGTATTAAACATACTTATAGATGTCTATATTGTTCTTTCCTAATCATGCTATTTACATGGAATTTGAGAGACTCAAGTCAATATTTATATGTTTTATCATTTTTTTATAATATATAGAATACACCTGTTTTAAAATGGCAACCAAAGGAATTGTGAATGTATATTAATTCTGCTTCACTACAATAGGAGTACAAACTTACAATGTCAGCATAATGTACATTTAATCTTGACCATGCTTACTGTATCTGGCTATATTATCCCTTTATATCATTTTTTGCATTTCTCTTTTGATGTGTTAGATGTTGTTTTTACTTGTCTGACATGATGCTCTCCTGATATTTAATAATGTACTGAAGTATCCATCCTAGCGTGAAGAATTTTTCACAAATAGCACATCTTCACCTCTTGCAAGAATTAATTTGGGCTGAAGTAACATGTTTTGATGGAGCAGGTTTAGATTTGTTCTTATAAGATCTTTGGCCTGGAGTTCTAATTATCAATCTTACATCCAGTTACTAGTTGTTTTTATGTCAAGGCACAATGCATATTTGTAGAGTTTTTCTCTACTTTAAAAGTGACAAGGAATCTGTTTGATCTTCAAGACAATTTTTCATAATTTTAGCTGATTACAACCTGTCCTCTATTCTGTTCTTTAGTTCACACTTTTTGATCTATCTAGCTTGACTCATTTGTTTCATATACCCAGAAATTTTATCTCACGATAAATTGCCCACTGTATTTAATACAATATTGATTTTATTGCTAAATCCTTTGCGAGCTTTTCCTGTATTTAATGGAAATCAAATTCTTTTGTGGACTACCAGTTGTAAAATTAATGCTTGCGCTGGTCAAAAAAGATAATCTAGGAATGTTTTTGATCTTTAGGTAATACATAAATTTACTTTGCTATGTCATCAGGCAAGAATCCAAAAGAACATTACTATGGTGGTTATATAATTAAAAACAGTTTACAATTGTTGTTTATTTCTTTATCAAATCCCTCTTCCCCCTGAGCAATTCAAATGATAACTATTACAACTTTAACTGTTTAACATAATTTGCCTATCATCAGAATATTTATTATCAACTTGCCTGTGATTGCACATTATAATTAAAAACATTTTCTTCCTTAAAATTATACAACCAAACTGACTGAGTGAAGGTTACAATAAAAATTGTTTTAAAATAAATTTTATCCTTATTTTTTTAAACCCGGGAATTAAGAAATAACACAATACCACTTAAAAAGCAAATTATAAGGAAAGAATATAAACAATTCACCATGACAAGTGAAATCTCTCAGGCTTTTATCCATTTTTCAGTAGAAGACTCCATAATTGCAGGTTTCAAATCTCAATAATTATATTAGTCATCTTGGCTATCTCAGATTTATTTCTTGGAACTGTTGAGTAAAATATTCTGCTAAAGACTGCTTTAAAGGAGTCTAATTTGTCATAATTTCTAATGACAGTTTCTATGCAAACACTATTCCTTTCTGAACAAAAATTTGCAACTCTTGTGGAAAATCATCTATGCTACAATGATATTATGTGGGATTCAAATTTGGGATTCAAATTTTTTTACTACTGGTTCTATGGGCATGGCTTGTTTGGTGGGTGTGGCTTGGTGCTCATGTGACTGGGTGGGCGTGGGCAACTTGGCAAGGTGGTGCGGCAGCTTGCTGCAAATGACGTTGAGTTGGCTACGCCCACTCAGTCACATGACTGATGCTGCAGAGGCAGGGAGATTTCCTACGTACCTTCCACCCCCTGCCCTTGGACTGACAAAAAAAAAACCAACTAAAGATCACGACTGCCTACCGAGTCTGCCTGCCAAATGGGTTTTGTTTTGGGGTCGTTTTTGTTTTGTTTTTTGCCAGAAGCCTCTCAGAGATAAATTTGCACCACCAAATCTTTCTGTACCTCATGGTTGCAGCGCTGCCTGTTGCTGCTGAGGCCATCTGGCTGCCCAAGTAAAGAACTGCACCGGCTCAGGGTGACTGAGAGGAGCAAGAGGGGAAGCCAAGGCGCTAGCCTCATAGCAGTCAACTTCACTGTCTCTCATTCTGGTTAAGCCCTCCTGGCGTACACAAGGAGCGTGAAGGGAGACAGACACTGTGCAGATGCATTTTAAAAGTCAGAGAAATTTGCCCAAGACTTCTTGTATATTCAGGGGCTACACCTCTCCCAACGATGAGTTGGCAGTGATCTAATGAAATGTCTTCCAGCTATTAAAGAGCGCCCCTATGGAAGAAGCCAAGAACAAGAGAAAAGTAGTGGGGAAAGCAGGGGCATGTGATGGGTCCTTCCGCAGTCCCCTCCTGGGTGACAGCCAGGGCTTCGGCACTTCCTCATTTCTTCAGAGGCTCGGTGTCTGCCTCCCTTCACACTCTTTGTGGAGGGACACACATGCCCGTTGCCACTACTTTTGCTCTCGGTTTTCAACTTCTTCCATGGGGGCACTCTTAAAGTCGACCTTTAAGTTGTCCTGGGACATCCAACCACCTGCCCGGAACCCTCCTTCCTGGACCACTCTTTCTTCCTTCTCCTGGTGGATGCCTCTTCCAACCCAGCCTGGCCCGGCTAGCTAGCAGGTGGCCCATGTCCCGGGGCTTCTTGCCCCCCTTGTTGCAAGATGCCTAGCAGCCACACCGAAAAAAGCATGCCCTGTTCTATGTGTCAGGCCCAGCAAGTCTGAACAGCCAGCATATAGAACAGGGCGGTGCTGGACCATTGGAGAAATGGAGCGAAGCCGGAGATCAGTAGCCGCCTCTTTCACAGCGAAAGAAGCCTTCCCGAATTGGCTGGCTGGTCTCCTTTGCCTATTTGTTCTGTATGGCCGAGGAGGAGGAGAGCAGCCAGCCAAAGGGGCAGCTGCTGGAAGCAACTCTTTTTTGGTCTCTAGCCGCCTCTTTTGGTGCAGAAAGCCTTCCCCAACCAGCCGGCTGGTCTCCTCCTCCTCGGCCATACAGAACAAACAGCCAGAGTAGGAGGAGAGCAGCTAGCTGGTTGGGGGAGGCTTCTTGCGCTGCAAAAGAGGTGGCTAATGATCTCCGGCTCCGCTCCACTCCGCTCCTCCAATGGTCCAGCACCACCCTGTTCTATGCTCTAGCTGTTCAGACTTGCCGGCACATAGAACAGGGCATGCTTTCTTCGGTGCAGCTGCTGGACCGCACCGAAAAAAACCACACAGCAGCTGCAGGCGTCTCGTGCCAAAAGGGGGTGAGAAACCCTGGGACATCCACCCACCCACCTGCTGGCTGGCCAGGCTGGGCCGGGCTGGAAGAGGCGCATCTGCCCGGAGAAGGAAGAAAGTGTGCTCTGGGAGGGCGGTCAGACATGTGCACTGCATGTGTAGCGGCTGCACAAGCAGTGTGCATGTGCAGTAGCCATGGGACATCCACCTGAGTTGTGCCATGGCCGCCACGTGGTAGAGAAAGCTAGGAGAGCAACCAGGACAAGTGGGCAACTGAGCGACCAGGTCAGGGTCATGGCCAGCCAGGGGTTACCACTAGTTCAGCCACCCCCACCAAATCACTGCTACCAGTTCGCCCGAACTGGTGTGAACCGGTTGAATACCACCTCTGATGTACATCCAATCCTACATTTTAGTTATATTGAACATGCTAGAAATTAACATGAAGCATTTCATAAATTGCTAGTGATTAAGTAGCAACCATTAAGCCATATTCATGTTCCAATGCAAAATATTTACATCCTTGTTAAATACTATTTTATATTTATATCCACAAACCAAGATGATTTACATTAATTTAAAAAAATGTTCATCAAATTAGATAAAGAACAAACTAATCAATTTAGAACAGATAAAGATGCATGTTTTCACATTTTTAGTAGGTATGTTGCAATAACTTACATATTACAAATAGTATCAAAGGCTTAAAGACCCTAAAAGATATCACCTACATCATTCAAAATTTGAAACGGGGGGGGGGCTGCATTAGGGTTTTGTTTGACCTTGAGGAAGGGGCGTGGGGTATGGCCAGAGAGTTGTGGCTTGAATGGGCATGGCCAACACAATGTCACTTGTGTCAGGGGCACCTGTGGTGGCCTGGGGGGAGGGCTGAGGGGATCCACTGTTTCCAGTGGAGGAAGGTGATACCAGGGAGAGCGCCAAAACCTTGTCCTACAGAGGAGCCTTATCATCACTCTAACCATATGGACGAACCCTGGATGGCAGTGCAGAATGTCCAGAGCCCTAGGCAGCAAGGGCCCAGCCCGGCCCTCAAACTCCCAGGACACCAGGACTCGAGCCCAGTCCCACTTCCCCGAGGGGCTGCCTAGCTGTGCGTACCTCCTCCTTCAGGCTACTACTGCTGTTTTTGCTCTCCTTGGCCAGGTTGCTCATGGTGTGTGTAGGAGGGTAAGGTGTGTGGGCCAGAGGGAGGCCCACTCCCTGTCCACAAAAGGAGACTCGGCTTTGTAACCAAAACATCCTCAGCAATAGAGGAGAAGTCAGGAGGAGGAGACAAGAGATGGTGAAAGGGCAGCAGAGCTGCTGGTGTTCAAGTACTAAGGCAGGACTTCGCTCAGACCCTCCCTCCATTATAAACTTCCTTCCTTCCTTCCGCCTTCCATTTTCTTCTTTTTCCTTCTCTCTTCCTTCTCCTTTCTTCTTCTTTCCCCTTTTTCCTTCCTTGCTCTTTTTCCATCTTTCTTTAGTTTCTTTGTCTTTTCTCTGTACCTTTCCCCTTTCCTAACTCTTCTTCTTGAATGCTCAAATGCAAAAAGGGGAAGAGGTGCTTGCAGCACCCCACTCCACCCCCCACCCCCCCGGCTCCATTTTTGGCTGTGACTGCCTCCTGCATTCCTTTGCCAGCAAAAACAGAGTTTGGGAGGGCAGCACTGGCAGAGGCCAAATGGGCCAGATCTAAGCACCCTGCGAGGTGGGTGAAGACTGCAGGCCTTGAGTTTGACACCCCTTGTATAGAGCCTGCACATCAATTTTGCGATGGAAAGTTGAACAATTTACAAAAGCATTCTGCAAGTAAGTCAATTTGTTTTTCTGGATAGTGACACCCTCTGGACATTTGTCCCTGTTTTAATCATCTCAAGTGTATTCTATTGCAACACTTTCTGCATAAATGTGCCTTGAAGGACGCTGTGTAGCTAGTTCAGAAAGCAATAGGATAGACTGTTATAGGCATAATATGGTATGTTATGTTATACTCTGCTCAGTGAGCTGCATTGGTTAGCAGCAAATGGAATGTAAGGTTGCAGGATCCAATCTGGGTCAGTCACCAGCCAGAGGTTTTATTTTCTGAACTTTTGGACTTGTCCTGGAATCCATCTTCAGGGAACTACCAGACTGTGTGCTTGAACTGTTCTGTCCTGGGGTTCGACCCAAATTGGGTCCTGCAACATTATCCTGGGATATGTTGTTTTCACTCAGAATTTAAGGTCCTGATTATCCTGTGAAGGGTTATGGGATACCTCCTGGCTTTCCAAGATATCACTGGATCTGTAATGATTGTTCATCCTTTTTGACATACCAGGAATGCTGGCAAGCTTGAGGTCCCACTAAGAAAATATTATCACTTAACAAAAGCCTTCTCTATTATCCTGCCTGCCCTCTGGAACATTATACCCCCAGAGATTCACATATCATTTAATCTGCTGTCATGTAAACAAGGTCTTAAAACCTGGTTGTTTCTCAGGCTTGGATTAGGTCAGTGGTGGGTCTTATGTAAGAATATAGCAAACTAACAGAGTGTTAGTTTTTATTTTTAAAGAATGGTTTATTATGTTAATTTTGTTTTATTGTTGCTGTTAATTTTGCATCTAATATTCTTAATATAGTATACTGCTAAGAGTTGCTATGGAGTCAGATAGCTTTACAAATTTAAATTAAAATATTCTCAAAACCTAGGACAATTGCCAACACACAGTTGAAAGATTAAAAAAATATAAAACTTTACAATCTTGGGTGTGCGAGTGCTTACATAAGCACTCCTGGTGTGTTTTGCTTGGAATTAGGAATATAATAATACAACAGGAAGTGTAATAAAAATTACAATTCTTAATAAGGACAGTGCAGAGGAATTGATTCAACTCTGTCTCCAGGATAAAACCATGATATGGAGTTTAATGGAAAGCATATACAGTTGTACCATTTCCCAGACCCTCATTTAATTCATACAATGTCATAAGGAGAAAGATTACGGTTAAAACTAAAATTCCAGAATGATGAGATTTCTCTAAATTCAATAAAGTTTGATGCATAATTATAAATATTTAAATATTTTTTAAAGAAACTTTTCTGCCACTCTTTGATCTTCAAATAATTTCATTAATTGTATAAATTTGAAATACCTCTTAAAACCATAATCATTTATAGAAATAGAATACATCACTTCTAGATAATCTTCTAAACATAAAATGTATACGGATGTCTCTTATTTATATATGTTAATAATTTGAATATTTTATGTGTATTTCTCACAAACCCTAGAGAGCTAAAATTATACCAAAAGAAACACAACGAGGTGACTTCCTCTCTACATGTAATGATAAAATTACTGTTTCATTGTTTTGCAAATAGTAGGTTTATATGGAAAAAAGAGAAGTTACTATTTAGTTTGCTGAGTACTATAATTTAAATTTCTACCATTGCATTTATAAATTATGTTACTGAAATTTAGAATTAATCTTTTACTGTAGTTGTAATTAACATTTAAACTTAAAGAAACCTCCTAATTTCTCTGTCACATTTCCAGCTGTACTTTGACATATAGTGATTCAAATAATTGCTTGTGTGGGATAATAGTATGAAAATATTTCTTTCTCAGTGGAGACACATTTCTGAAAGACATTCATCACCATTAACTCAACCCCAGTCAAAAAACTAACAAGCTAGAACAAAAAAAATGCTCAGGAGAAAAGTTACAAGAAAAATGAAGTATCATTAAAGAGAATTCTGTTTGTTTAGGACAAATTGTGCAAAGACAACAATTTCCTAGCAACTAGAAAAGATGGATATAAAAGATAATATATCTGATATAAGATCCTCTAAGGATCTAAAAGAAAAGAATATTATATTTAGATTTAGAAAAACTATAGAAGAAATTTACATGTAACAATATTCTGAGTGGTAACCAAATTGAAGACATCGATTGTTTAATTTTTCCATAGGCTGTCTTTAAGATTTCAAGCATCAACGTAAATTGCTTTAATTTTCTTGGGAATACTTAGAATTCAGCATAGTGAATATCTGGGATAGTCCAAATCTTCAGATCAGCTTTTTCAATACAGAAGCAGAATCTTGTGAAATATCATATATGAAAGCTTTTTTTAAAAAAAGTTAGATTTATAAATATGAGTTCTGGTACTGTATTAAAATGCTAACTTACACTCTCTTTTTAAATATACATAGGAAAATATTTATGACATTTTGTATTTTATTTCCTCCCATATTCCCAACTGCTAAAACTCACAACATATTTGTATATATAATAGAAAATATTATTGAAGACCAAATAGACATTTATACTTCAACATTTAATTACACGTTTTTCACATTAAACTGTTTTTATCCTTTTTTTTAAAAAGTAAAATTGCTCCTATAACTTAAACATTTCCCCAAATTTTACAACTTTACCAACATCACCTTTGCACATACATTCACAGCTTACCCTTTCATAATCTTCATCATAAAGGTACATTATTTTTGCCTTATACAGCTTCACATCACTTAATGGATTGTTTCTTTTGTATTTCTTTACCCTTTCTCTCAGTGTTTTACCATACTGATAATTTTCTAAAACTGGGATAAGAGAGTTCCAACTCTTATTCCCACGCTCACAAAAGTTTTTAAAATATCTTTCTACTCTATAAAAACAAAAGTTCTTGCTGTAAAACAGTTAAGGAACTGCAGATTTGGCAAGCTGCACCAGTATAAACAAAGAAAAGCAGCCACAAAGATAGGTTATCTTAACCTACTACTATAAGTAGAACCATACAGTTTACGCACACTGATAGGATATTCAAGGCTCTTGTTAATTTAATGCTTCTGTACTGATTGGCTGGCAGAATAGATAGATATAGATATAAAAGAGCAAGCATCCTAGTCACTCAACAAAGCATTATTTCAAATCACTTGGCAACAGAACTTTTCTTCACATACTGACATTGTACACAAATAAACAAACATCCAAATAACCAAACAGAAATTGATAGCATTTGGAACAGAGGTCAGAAGCAGCCACTACAAACTTTAAATGCTTCAAAGACTGACAGACCCATTAAATTTTATCCTAGAAAAAAGATCAGATAGATATCAGAGATTTTGGAGAATTCTTATTTATAACAGAACATTAATTGAAGTAAAACTATATGTATATTTTAAAGCTTATACCAGAATTGCTTTCAATATGTCAAAGTTGAAGGAATGACTCTACTGTTCACTCAGCATAATCAAATAGCTGTATCAATAGGAGGAAGAGTTGAATGAAATCTGAAAATTTTAGAGGTGTCATACTGAACAGAAATATAGTTGTTTTGATCTGTAGCTAGAAATGTGTCTGATACTTTACTCAAATGAGACAGAGTGGCTGTTAATACAGAAGATAATCAATTCTCAGATAATTTCAAATTTAGACTCAAACGGGATGCTATTATATCAAATGGGATGGTACTCCTTCAGAAGGAATTGGTCTATAATCTAGGGATTCCTTGGACTAGTTATGCGCAGTATTATTTATGTATAGTCTTTTAAATGTAGTCAATGGCAACAATCATTCACACTCTCATCAGCTATCAACAAGACTATGGTAATATGGTCTACATGGGACTGCCCTTCAAGAACGCCCAAACATTCATCCTGTGCAGGTAAAGAAGCTGATCTTTTCAGCTGAAAAGCTGACATTACATTCCTAGTTCAGGACCTAAGTGCTGTGTGAGCTCCCATTATTTGCCCCATCTCCTGCCCACCTAGTAGTCCAAAAGCATGAAAATATAATGGAAAATGTTAATGGATAAATAAGTATCACTTTGGTGGGAAAGTAACAGTATTTTGTGCACTTTATGCTAGACACATGACCATGAAAGGGACTAGACAGAGGAAACCTTTACCAAAAAAGGAGAATATTTGTAGCTCAGGGTTGACATGACCCAAACTAAGTAACAGTATCTAGTCATGTTTGACTCTAGGGGATGATGTTCATCTCCATTTTTTACCCAAGGGAGCCAGCATTGTCTGAAGACAGTGAGGTTACCTAGTTTGGGTAATGAACGGTCTGCAAGAAAACAAGCAAGCTCAGAAAACACTGGCCCCTCATGTCAACCCTGAGCAACAAATATCCTCATTTATTAGTATCACATATGGGCGTCAAATGCTTCAGACAGCAGGCAAATGGGAAAAATTTGCCTGCAGGTACACTTCCACCAAAGAACAACTTTTCTTCCTGTATGCCTATAACAGCATGTCCCCCCTACCCTTGTCAGGTACAAACCTCCAATCAATTGCACAACTGGGTGGAAAATAGACCAAGAAAGTGCAGGGGTGGGAAATGATAGAGTTCATGATCACAAATGCATATCTTAGATTAAGCACATATCTGCATACCATAGCAAACCTCAAAGAGCTTTTAAAACAGACCATCACACCAGAGCACATGGAGAGACTGGCCACTACCATCATGAGTAGATCCCACAGACATGCTGGGAAAGAAAAACCAAACTGCAAAGCAAACTCCCCAAACTCAATTCTAGAACCCCCAAAACCCAGAGCCTAAACTAGTGGTCAACATGTCCAACCACTCACTATCCACTGCAGAACACAGGATCCTACAAAAAGGACTAAGTACTGATGATGTTACCTAGTTTGGATAATGAAACAACTGCAAGAAAACAAGCAACCTCAGAAACAGAACTTTCCAAATTGCAATACAAAAATGTGGTAGAAAAGAATAAAACTCATGATATGTATAAAGGGGAACCACATCCCACCTTAAATTTATACAGCATGGGCTTCCGGTTTGAGTCTCTTCGGTGACAGACTGAAATCCGCGATCGTGCGTGGTTTCGACCTGTGCTCACCGCCGGAGCACCCCGAGCTGGCTGGTTTTGGGGCTAAGCCACCCCTTAGAGGTGGTGAAGAGGGGGGAGACTGCCAGCAGGGTCGAGGAGAGCTGCATCTCTCTTCCCCAGCTGGCCATTACTCCCTTTCCTGAAGGCGGTTGCAGTGGTGGTCAGAAATGGCCACCTCAAAGAAGAACGGAACTGGAAAAGAATGTGGGTTAAACTGAAAAAGCAACAACGTAAGGTACCCTGGAATTTAAACTAAATACCATTATTCCCAAAGAAGATTTTGAAGCAGCAAAGGAGAGAAAAAGGGGAAAGGATTAGGTTTTTTTTTCTTCCCTTCATATACTGACAGCTAAGAGACTTAAGCAAGAAATTGAAAAAAAAAATCCACTTTAACATTAATAGGCATTTAAGCTGAAAACAAAAGTCAAAGGGATAATAAAGATTTCTGGATATTTAAAAGTTTTTAAAAGCAGGAAAGGAGGAAAAAAAAGAATAAAAGGGTAGGATCTGGAAAAATGGACGAGACTGCCTGGAACTAAGGAATGAAACTGTAACTAAAGGAACTTACAGTGAAACTTTAACAAGATTCCCCAAAGATACGTCTTAACTGAAACTTGGCAACAAAATAATAGAACCCCAGGAAGAGAAAGTGGAAAAAAGAAGCAAGAAGAAACAGCCTTGGATTATTTGGATTACTTGGTGATCTTTGGTTTTTGCATCTAAATGACTAAAATTAATCGGGTGATTGTTTAAAAGTGTTTAAAATGGCATCACTCTTAGAAGAACTGAAAATGGAACTTAAAAAATGGAAAGAAGATGCACAAGAAGGGAGAGGTTCTTTTGGCTTCATATTTCAAATCTTAGAAATGGAGATCTGGAACTATGAGAAACAACAAGAAACGCTTGCAGAACAAGAAGGTCGGGACAAAGAAGAAGCCATCTTTAATGACAAAATAATTTTAAGTGGGGGGAAAAAAAGGAAAGGGGGGAAAGAGAGTGAAAGGTTTAAGATTAGAAAAAAACAACCAAAAAGAAGAAGAGCTTGAAAGATAAATATAATATTAGAAAGCAACAGAAGAGGGGATTATAGATGAGAGAATTAGAAGTAGAGACGAGGAGGTAAAAAGGGAGGGAGAAGAAGAGGGGGAAGAAGATAAGGAAAAGAACTTGTAAAAGACAGCAACAAGATATAGAGAAACAGGGAAAAGATATAAGGATTGAAACCATAAGCCTGTTTAGAGATAATGGGTGAAAATTTAATTGTAGAAGGGATTCTGCAAAGGTAACATAAGATAGCATTGCTATATTACAAATAGAAATAATTTTAGAAAATATGACTAAAATGATGGATAAAATATTCACTGTAATGTAGTGGAATGTTTGTTAAGAAATAAATAAATTAAAGTGAATGAGATGATTAAATTAGGAAAGGATGGGAACATTTTAATTATTATTAATGATTTATAAAAATATAAGTGAGAAATATGGGGGAAGCATGAATTATGGAAAGTTTATAAGTGTTCCAAGAAGTATGATATTTAATTGAAAAGATGTTAAAGATGTTAAGATTTTAATGAATATTAATGATAGAATTGAATTGGAATGGAATGTGTGTTTTATTTACATATATATATATATAATCTTTTCTTTTTAAGAATATAGTGTGTATTTTAAGAATGTACCAAGCATACTTCGATTGGAAGTTATGTATTATATTGAATGCTATAATTTTAAAGGTATACATTGAAGCTTAAATAAGAGTTTGAATGGATAAAATTAAAAGATTTAAAGATGTCATACTCCAATTAGTAACTACAGGGGAAAATTTGTTTAATGAGAAAAGATAATATGAAATTGCAACAGGACAGACAAAAGTATAAATATAATGATTTGAATTGAGATGAGATGTGATGGACTCTTGCCATATTTTATCTATTAGATTGTGTTAAATTCCAAAAATAAATTTCAATTTCTCCCTCCCATTTCTTTCTACAAGAAACAAACTTTGTTGTACAGTTACTATTTAAAAAATAAAGTATGTCAAAATTCATTTCAAAATCCATAAAACAATAATAAATAAAAATAAAAATTATAAAATTTGCAATTAGCTCAATAATTTCATTTATGACTGAAATAAATAAGCTACGTATGTTTTGCATATTAGCTAAAACCCAACTGGATAAATTGGGATCCTTTTCCTAATTTGAATTCTACAACTCATGGAGGATTGTTCTTTCCTTTTCTGGTAAAGATAGGCTATAGTTAAGTAATAAATCATACACTGTTTGCAATTATTATAGCCAATTCCTGGCCACTCCATGAAGGTTTGAAAACGTGCCCTTAAGAATCAGTCAGCAACCTGAATACTGAATGATAACAATTTGGTTTTCTATATAAGAGTCTCTGATATTCCCTGAAGCAGCCATCCATGAAAAAAGATGGCTTGGAATAAACACACACACACACACACACACACACACACACACACACACACACACGGCATTTAAATGTATTACTTATGTATGGATAGTGCACTCATACCTGTTTAGTTATTTTAAATATTATGTATACAAAAACTTCTGAAAATGATATCTTTGTTAATTAACATCACCAAATACTCTCTCATTTTCTCTCTATATAAAAAAAGCTTTTTACTTTTACTTACCGTACTTTAACTTTATTTTTACTTTTACTTATTACTGCACTGCTTCAATAATTAAAACCCCACATCTATTTTAGAAAAAGAGACCAATAATATAACATTACATGTGTGGGTAGCATTGAGATGTTCTGTGAATATTTATCTTTTCCTCTTCTCAGTATATGAAAAAATATTCAGTTTGGTTTGGTATTTATCTAAATATTGCTATGTCTGCTTTCACTGAAATCAACATAATGTGTTAAATGTAGTGTTACTTTATTTGAGGGAAGTAAGCATCTTTAAGCTTTCCTATTATAGATCTTGCTGTACATTATCCACTACACTTTAAATGGCATTTTGCTGGTCACTAGGAAGTTCAACTCCAGAAATAGATATTTTCCATCTTATCAGTGACAGAATGACACAGTAAGTCCTTACCCTGTCAATCCTTCTCTAGACACTTTCTCCTTTGTATGCAGCACTACCCGTATTTTAAGCATAGCTTTGTTATTCACAATGCCTCCCATAATAACTAAAATGCACATGCACAACAATGAAATAAAAACCTGCTGAAAGTATTCTGTGCATAAATTCGTTCCTCTCTGCATCAACACCTACTGAGTATGACATGTTGGCATAATTTTTACAAGCACGGTTTCCTTGAGAGAACACAGGATGTGATAGCTGCTACTGAAAATCTTCTCCCTAGTGTTTTATTTCCTCTTTTCATTACTTCATGCATTTTAATCACTTATGGCAATTCTAAGAGCAAAGTAATTTATATCTAATAACAGTGATTTAATTTTTATTGTACTATCTATTTAATACATTATTCATAGTTTTTGCATATGTCAATTAAGAAACCATTGAGATATATACTACAATATTGTTTTTATTTTGTTTTATTTTTATTAGTATCCATTATATACCCATATTTCTTAAATAGTTTCTTGGATCTGGGTTTAACAATAGCCTCCCAGTGTGAGGTCTTATTGGAATTGAAGGGCCACATTCCCTCCTGCCATCTCCCAAAAGAGATCATCACAAGACTGATCATTGTGTCCTATACCCTGATGTGAAAGCCAATCAGAAGAATCAAAATAATTTGCTTAATTCATGATTCATATCTTGAAGCTCCTTAGTAAACCAAGGAATACCATATAATAGCAGATTATACTCAGAGGTGTTTCGGATGACTCTCCCTATTTCCTGTATTTCTTATATACCTACGATCTGCTTCTTAAAGCCCTTTCCTTTAATGAAATTTTGAAAATGGAAATAAGCATAGATGGATATGCTAAGTAGAGCAGTGGACAAAACATGATCGAGTTTACTGTATATTTTTTAATTAACAAGCACAAAAATAACAAACCATTCCAGTTTTTGAGCATGCAAGACCTAGTCCATTTTCAAATAGTAGATAAAATATATGTAGTCAGAAAAGAGAGTAGCGCTTTTTTTCTTTATGAGTGAATATATATTAATCACAGACACACACACACACACATTTTATTACAGAAAGAAGAGATATAAGATACACAACATTTATATATGTCTTGATATAAGCATAACAAAACTGTATTTACAAAACTGAATTATTATTCTCATTGCTTCTTTCTATCTAGACTGAACATGATATGAATATCAATACCCATAGGCAAAGTTCAGGTATAAATATTATCATGCAATGAACTTTCCTTATAACTCCTATAGAGAAAAAATTGTACATACATCATATGCAATTATTTTAAAACATAGAAACTGGAATGCTTTACAAAACAATCATATTACTGACCCAAAGAGACTTTTATATGATTTGGACAAGAAAGGTATCTTATCACACAGAAACTAATGATGATCACTTACTGCCAAAAACGTTAAAGCCTTTCTGTTTTATATTACGGTCCTATCTATCCCCAACACAACTTTTTTCCTAAATGACTTTACGATAGTACATAGAAAATTTTTGATTCAGGGAATAGAATGAAGTAGAAAAAAATACAATTTTCCTCTTTTTGATTGGGAGACTATCCAGTTTTTATAGCTTCATCATATATTTCACCCAGACTGCAATACTTTAAGTACACTACATCCCCAAAAGAATAAAGGACATGCATGCACATAAACCTAGTAATTTCTTCATGTTAGTGCTGGTTACTTAAGGAACATAAATTGACTCCCAATTCAGCCACATTTTCTCCTCTTTTTTGCCCTGTCTACACTTTATTTATACAAATGCTGATTTCCAATTTTAGAGCTTGATGAAGAAAAGGAACTGTAAGAGGTGTGTAGGAAGAGTAGAGAGAGTTTAGTCTCTCTCCTTGTTTTTATATAACTCACATTTTAATAAAGAAATATTTATTTATTTATACATGTACAGATTGAGATATTTATTTCCTCTTGGAATCTCTCTCAATTGCTTTGATCACGTGTATTTTTAGCCCTATCTATTTATTTGCATTTATATACTGCTCATCTTTCCAACAGAGAGACTGGAGAACAATGTCAGATAGATAGAACTGGGGAGAGAAAATCTCTTCAAAATCCTGGCACCATAAGCCCTGTAGCAAACTGGCAATCAACACATCACACGAACTATACTTTTGAATTTTGCACAAGTTGAAGATTTAGATACACTTGCCTATAGTCCCTATTACTTTCCCATTCTGGAAGTGACTAGGGCATCTGATTATTTGAGGCTAGAGCTTCCTGATTGAGGAGTAGGCATAATATGAAGCAGTGGAAAGGGCCCACTGGCCATAATTGTCATCTGAACAGAATTCATGTATCTAGAAGAACACATATTACATGCAGTCTGTTTGGGGCAATGTAACCACTTCTAACAACAGATGGTGAATCTCCAGGTACAAAAGGTCTCCAAACCTAAAGGCACTCTATCTTATCAGGGTTTAATTGAAACCTATTCTTCCCCATCCAGGCTCCCTATACTCTATAGACACCGAGAGAGAACATCAACAGCAATACTTAGTTTACCACAGGTAGAAATATACAACTACGTATCATCAGCTTACTGATGATACCTGACCCCATGGTGATGTATTATCTCACCCAGCAATTTATGCAGATGTTAAATAGTAGAAGAGACCGTACCAAGCCCTGCATCACTTTCACAGTAGGAGTTAGGAAAAGGATTTCTCTGTAAAAGAATGTATGGATCATCTTCAGAAAAGAGAAAAGATGCTGCTGCCTAGGAAACAATCACACAAAAGAGGCAGGCACCTGTAACTGCTTAAGGATCAGAACTTAGAAACTTTTCTAAGAAAGGCTTCCCATACTGGATAAAGTAGGGATCCTTCAGGCTTGCAAGATTATCTTAAAATAGCCTTATAATAAAAATCATCTTGTTGTGATTCATGTCTGGTGATTCATGTCTGGTAGTTCTGCATTACATCCTACAACAACTTGAATCTCCAAATACCTATGCAAGGGTCCTTTTTGTAGACTTTAGTTCAGCATTCAATCCCATTGTTCCAGGCATTCTTCTAACTAAACTAAACCAGCTAGTGGTACCTGAACACATTTGTAAATAGATCATAAGCTTCCTAACAGACAGGAAGCAGCAGGTGAAGCTAGGTAGAATCACATCGAATACCTATACAATTAGCACAGCTCCCCCCCAAGGGTGTGTGCTTTCTCCACTTCTCTTCTCCCTATATACCAATGACTGCCTCTCAAACGATCCATCTGTTAAAATTCTGAAGTTTGCAGATGATACAACAGTATCATCAGTGGTTGGTCTCATTTGAAACAATGACGAATCCACATACAGACGAGAGACTGTACAACTTGCCTTGTGGTATGACTGGAACAATCTGGAACTGAATACACTCAAAATAGTAGAAATGGTGGTAGACTTTAGGAGAAACCCTCCCATCATGTTTTCATTACTTGACCTTTACAGTCCAGTGCAAATGATTTTTAATTGGCTGACTCAGGTTCTTTCCTCTTATTGGAACTAAACTTAAAATGTAAATACTATTGCAAAAAAAGTCTTTATAGCCATTCATTGTAGTTTGACATCAACCATGTCTTTGAAGTATTTACATGTAATGTCTTCAAGCAATGGTATAATGAAGCAATAATTTATTCCAACCAACACAGTCTATAATATTCTGTTTCCAAACTGTCAAACATACAGAATTTTTGTACAAATTATTTCCATTAGTTGAGTTTACACAATGGATTAATCCTAAAGCAAACACACAGCATTTGGTTCAAGCAATACATAGCATAGTGACTGTTTCGGAAGTACAGTGATCTTTTTCATTTAATTATATTACTGTTTGAGGGCCTTAAGTAAAATATTAAGTTTTTTTCACTGTCAAAATATGTTTGTTCTGAACCATTTCCTTAAACTATTGCCCCTTCTTGCTTCCCTACTTTATCTTCTTTTTTCAAAATTGTGCAACAGAATTCCTATGAGACAACTTTTGAAAAATATAAAAGAAGTTTATTCTGGATTTTGGCTCTCCCAAACAGCCGTCTTCCTTGTGATTTAGGTGACATTTTTATAGAATCCTATTTTATTGGATTGTTCTGTGTTGGCTGTAAACTTACCATTTCAAAAATATAATTATTGTAACTGTTGCATTCCACTCTTAACTTTCTGCTGTTAATAACATGCAACCAGATAATCAAATATATGTGATTTCTTATCTCTCTAGAAACAGACCCCACCCCCATGACAACAAAATTTTCATTAGTGGATATAGATTCTAATAATTCCCAATACCTCTATGCTAAACAAGAAGAATGTTTAGAAACACATTTTATTAGCTGATACAGCACATTTGAAAGCGCATGAATGGGCTTAAAACATTACTAAAATGATATTACTAAAGATTTTTATATTTTATTAATGCAATAAATATGAATTGTTAGCACTTTTAATACAAAGAATAGAATATAAATAACTTTGAAATTGTCCAAAAATAATGTAACTACAATTCATCAGAATAATTGCATTTTACAACATAAGCACAGTAATTTATCCTACTGTGCATACTGTATATAATTTGCTATAAAACATTCTTATACATTACAGTTCAATCATTGAATTCAATAGGATTTAATTGAGAAAAGTATTGGATGTGTTAGTCTTATGTAGTAATAGCAGCAAAACTACATTGTTTCTGCTTCATAATTAGATTATTTAAAAACTGATTAAATCCAAATATTATATTCAGTATTAATTGATATTTTAGATTTTATTTATTTTTTAAAATTGGTACAGTGGTTTTCAAAACCAAGTTTACCAGGAAGGTTTACAATGCATTTTTATTTATTAAATCTCTCCGGTGCATTGACTTCAAACACAGCACAACAATGTAACAAAGAAAAATAACTAGTAATAAATAAATTTGAAAAAAAAAATGATGAGAAAGACAGATTGGACAAAGATGAAGTACATGATCTCTACTCTCCTTCATCAAAGGCTTAAACAAGTCACATTTTTTAAAAAAGAAAAGAATAATTAAAATTTCAGAAGTGAAATATTTCAAATTAATGTTAATATTATTGCTTGTGGGTGTTCCTTAAATACACATGTATTGCTGATAGTTTCTACATATTTATCCATTTTTCAGTGAAGTATAGTCAATGTCAGGATTCCGGCAATTACTCCATGTTATGTCTCCTCTTGGAAATTCAAACGAACAAACAGAAAGCAGCTGTTTCACAATCAAATCAAACTGAAGGAAATAACAAGATAACGGCTGGCAGAAACTGTTAGGACTCCCCTTCAAAATTCAAACAAACAGAGAGCTCTTTGCAGTAACGTCCTCATTCAAAATAGTCATTTTGTTCCTGGCGAAAGGCACCAGCTCAGCTGTGTCCTTTTATACCCATTAAGGCAACATGCTAATTAACTGGCTTGCCCTTCAGATTAACGCTTCCTGGTTCTGACGTCAATCCACGATCTAACAGTCATCAGAGTCAAAACTCCCAACAGGACCGATCCTTCCAATCACAACACTATCCCCCACCACAGGGCCCTTCCCCGAGTCTGATGATTAACTTGACGATGTTTCGTTGACAACCCCACTCTGTCTCCCACAGCCAATGGAGGCGTCGCTCATTCCAATTGTCTCAGGTGGTCTACACATTGGAGACTTGGAAAAGAAATACCGTTCTGCGACCAAGCCACCAACGGATTGTGCAAACGCAACCAGGACATTCCAAGCACCAAAGGGAGATGAAGGTTCGAGGTGATATAAAAACTTATCGCCTCCTCATGATCCCCAATGATCATACGCACTGGCTGGGTGGCGAAACGAATGGGCCCAGACTTGAGCTCACGCCCATCCATGGTTTCCACCTTAATGGGTGGATGTACAGCAACCAATGGGATCCCATAGTGTGTAGCAAAGCTCAGTCCATAAAGCTGGTTGTAGCCCCTGAGTCCACCAACGCAACAGCGGGAATTCCCTCCTTCTGTGACTGTAGAAAAATTCAGTGTCCAAAAGTAAATGCCGAGAGGACCAGGATTTACTTCAGCAATTTGAGGTGGGATGTGAAATGTGTCCGACCTAGGGTTTCCTTGAGGTCAGGTCTACCCTGTTTTCCTGACGAGCCAAGAGTGGTTTCAGGTACGGGTCTGCGGGTCCCTCTCCGTTTGCAGGAATTAACAAAATGTCCCAGACCCCGCAATAAAGGCACAAGCCTTCCTGGAACTTTCTCGAACGTTCTCGCACCATTGCTTAGGCGGAGTGCGCCTAACTCCATCGGCTCCTCAACATTAACCGTGGGTTGGAAAACTCTCGGTGGCGTGGGTTGTGCGACGAGAAAACGAAGATGGTTCCATACCGAGCCGTTTGCATCCACATTGCTGTAAACGAGCTTCAATTAGTAAGCACTGAACTATCAATGCATCCAAAGTTAAAGCCCTCTCTGCATGGACCAGCTCATCTTTGATGGCATCAGACAAACCTTCCTGGAATGCAGCCATATGAGCAGTTCGTTCCAGTTAGAGTCCAAACACAGCAAACGAAATTCTGCAACGTATTCCTGCAGGGAACGTTTCCCCTGATTAATGTCCCATAACCATCTGTCCACAGTTTGTATCTTAATTGGGTTCTCAAACATCACTCTCATTTGTTGAAGAAAACCCTGGAAATCATTCAACAACGGGCTATCTTGAACTAACAAGGGAGTAGCCCAATTAGCAGCCTGCCCAGATAAAAGGCTAAGAATAAATCCTGTCTTAGCCCGATCATTTGGAAAGTTTTCAGGCCTCAAGGACATAAATAATTGACACTGCCCCAGAAATGCCGGAAACATGTCCATTTGTCAGGAAAATTTCTCCGGCATGGATACTGGGCTTTTCCTCTCAGGAGGGGCAGGGGGAACAGCAGCAGGGCTTGGTAAGCTGGAAACATAATTCAGCAATTGTGTTACCTGATTCTGAAGCGTCACATTGCTTTGCAGTAGCTGATTAATTTGTTGTTCTTGCTGCTCTACCAAACGCTGCAGTTGATTTAAATTCATCTTGCTTGAAAGATGGTTTGTTTGGGCCAGGAACAATAATGTTATGTCTCCTCTTGGAAATTCAAACGAACAAACAGAAAGCAGCTGTTTCACAATCAAATCAAAGGAAATAACAAGATAATGGTTGGCAGAAACTGTTAGGACTCCCCTTCAAAATTCAAACAAACAGAGAGCTCTTTGCAGTAATGTCCTCATTCAAAATAGTCATTTTGTTCCTGGCGAAAGGCACCAGCTCAGCTGTGTCCTTTTATACCCATTAAGGCAACGTGCTAATTAACTGGCTTGCCCTTCAGATTAACGTTTCCTGGTTCTGACGTCAATCCACGATCTAACAGTCATCAGAGTCAAAACTCCCAACAGGACCGATCCTTCCAATCACAACAACGCCAATTAAATCATGAGCCCCGAGCCACACTCCCCAAATTAAAGGATTTATTAGAAGTTAACATTCCGGCATTAGCATGGGCGTAGCCAACTCTGAGATATGTAATTCACTGCACCCTTGATCCTGCTTTCCCCGCCCCCCCACCCCTCTGGGTGTATAATCCAACGAAACACATCCATAGCCAAGAGTCATCAATCAGGCTCTCCAATTAAATTTTTGTGCGGCAGAAGCTTCAGTCATCTAATCAGTCTCTGAAGAAAATATGAATGGAATGTACTTTCGATTCCACACTGCTATCTGCCCTTTGAAACTCCCCCTTTCTTTCTGTTGACAACTATAAAACATATATACAAAATTTTTATGAGCTGACATTTGCCCCCCCTCACTTCTTGAAGGTGACCTGTGCAACACACACAAAAACGAATTGATTGCATATATGGAAGCTTATGCTCACGAAACCACCCCCAGGCTTGGTTGGATTTTCTGCATGGAACCTTGCAACAAGGCAATTGGCTTGGAATTTCCTATTCTTTACCCATGATGCCTCTGATAAGGGGTAGCCTTTCCATGATTAAATATTGGAATTGTCTCCTGTGTCACCTCGAATCAAGGATTCTCTGCACCTCATAATGGGTTTGGCCTCCTATGACCACGGGATCTGGGGGCTCATAAGGTAGGGGCCTCAGCGTTGATCTGACCACGGGTTTTAATAGGCTACTATGGAATACGGCATGTATTTTCCCTAACAATCGGGGCAACTTCAATTGCACCGTGACTGGGTTGGTGATCTTTATTATGAGGAATGGTTCCATGAACTTTGGCCCCAATTTCTTGCTAGGGAGTCTTCTCCCCCAACTGGAATGATCATTGTGGAGCTCGGTGTTTCTCTGCCTGTCTCTTATAGGTCTGTGCTGCTTTTGCCAGAGGTTTTTTGACATTCTCCCAAGTTGCTTTCAGAGTTGACATCCAATCGGTCAGGCTAACTCAGGAGGGGGGGAACCCTTGGATACTCAGGCATTGGGATGAAGTCCATGCCACTCACTACCTTGAAGGGTGTTAATCCCATGCTACTGTGAACAGCATTATTGTATGCAACCTCTGCAAAAGACATGAGGTCCACCCAACTGGACAGCTGATAATTCACATAGCAACTCAGATACTGTTCTATCTTGGCATTCAATCTCTCTGCCCTCCCCCAATTGGTGCTTGGATAAAAGGCTGAGCTAAGACCCTGGGATGACCCAATAGATTGCAGGAACTCCTTCAAAAATTTGGCCATGAATTGGACCCCTCTGTCTGAGATAATTCTCCTTGGTACTACCTGCAGGCAGTAGATGTGCTTCAGGAACAGCTTGGCTAACTGGTGGGCTGAGGGTAGTCCGCTGCAAGGTATGAAATGCACCTGTTTGAAAAATAAGTCTATTACAGCCCAGATCACCATTTTCCTCCACTTTTCGGCAACTCCACTATGAAGTCCATTGCAATCTCCTCTCATGGCCTTGTTGGCTCTGCTACCATTTATAGCAGTCTGGGGGTGGGGGTTTCCTGGTCATTTTTCATCAAATTTTTACATAACTCTCCACTTCTTTATGCCAGACCACCAGAACTGGCTCCAAGCCAAGTGTAAAGTCTTTAAGAACATAAAGTGGCCTGCCGGTTTGGTGTCATGGCTCCTCTGAAGAACTAGGGTGCATAGGGACTCTGGAATGTAGAGATTTGTCCCCTTCCATGCCAGGTTATCTCTTTTTGTCAAGGTGTGTTGATTGTCCTGGAACCAGGGATCTGCTAGCAGTTTGGTTTTGAGTTTTGTAGTTAGATCGTCTGCAGTTGGTCTTGCCGATCATGGCATTGTTGTCTGGTGGTTACTTGGGCAGCTATTTGGGTAGCGGGGATGATGGCATTTATGACCTCCTCCCTTTCACATTTGTACTGGGGCATGTGAGAGAGGGCATCAGCCAGAAAGTCCCCCCATGTGTTTTATCACGAAGTTGAATCAACTGAAGTATTGAGCCCATCGGATTTGTTTGGGTGATAGTTTTTGTGGGGTCCTAAGGGCTTCCAGGTTTTTATGGTCGGTCCCCACTTCCAGCAGGTGGCGCCAGGTTTGCAGTGCCCATCTCACTGTGAAAGCCTCTTTTTCCCATGCAGCCCATTGTCTTTCTGTGTCCGTGAGCTTGTGGGAGGTGTAGGCGCAGGGCTGTAGGCTTCCTTGGTTGTTTCTTTGGAGTAATACTGCTCCCACTGCCACATCACTGGCGTCTGCTTGAATGACGAAGGTTTGTTTGGGGTCAGGATGCTTCAGTACTGGTTCTTTTGCAAACAGTTCTTTCAGTGTTTCAAATGCTTTTTGGCAGGTTAGGTCCCACTGTATGGGTTGCCCTGGACGGGGTTTCATTCCTGGACTCCCTCTGCCCCTTCTTTTTGTTGACAACTATAAAACGTGTATACAAAATGTTTTATGAGTTAACAGTCAGTTTGGGGTTATGATGACAGTTGGATATATAATTTGTATTGCTAAGCAATGTGATCGTAAAGTGTAACCATATTGCTTAACAAAAGCAATTCTGGTAGTCCCAATTACCATTGTTTAGCAATGATCATACCAGTTGCTAAGAAAGGACCTTATATGCCCATGACTTCTGAAATTTTCCACTTATTTTGCTTGTGGGAACTATGGCTGGAATTGTGAGGACCTCTTATAAGTACCCATTCATTCAATGCCATTATAATTTGAACATTCATTGAACTAATAGGTATATAAGTAATCAGAAAACAGGTTCATTGAAAATCTTTTCTTTTGCCTAATCCAATTAATGCAAGGTGTACCCAGAAAAACTAATCATTGTCTGTGAATGAAAACTATGCTTTTCAATTTATAAAGAGTAAGCTTTTCATTTACCTGCCATTCTCTAGATGTACATTGTAAGGCTGGGAGGGAAATGCAATGTTGTATTGCATTGCTATTATTATTAGGACTATGCAAATCTTTTTAAAGGGGTTTTATCAGCGTAAAGTAACGCAAGTAAAACATCTTTTAACAAGATGTTAAAAGTGGTGCAAGGCTGAATAGCTGTTCTAACGCTGTTTGTAGCTGTCTTTAAGTGAAATGGTTGGGAACATATACACAGAGGTAGCCAGTAACACTTGTTGAAGTAGATGTGTGTCATTTACAAAAGATTTAACTGTTTTAAATTGAACCGAAAGGCTTCACACATGTTGAGAAGCATTGCTTTTAAACACAGGTGTCTAAAGCCAACTATGATTACTGAAGTATGTTGTTCTGAGTATTGATATTTGCTGCTGTATTCTCTAGGAGTTTCTTGTAGGAGAGTCTGGCCCAATATTAGTCCAAGATACTTTGGATGTGGGTTATAGGGGAGTAAGTTGTTATTTAAATACACCTTTGCTGTTCGATATGCTAGTCTGTTGCTAAAGTGGAATTAGGAGTAAGTTTCCAGTCAGCAAAGAATTCATACTTACCTGAATAAAAAGAGATTAAAGAGATTTGAGATTAAAGTATTTAAGTAGGACTGGAAATATATTGTTGCCCAGATATTGCCGAATTGTAACTCTCACCATCCTTTACTACTGAACATGACACCCTAGGACAAACAGAGTTTCCCTAAATCTATCTTAGATTATTAAAAAAAGAAATACAAAAATGAATATGGAATTTATTTTGCAATAATTCTTGGAATAGCAAGCTTGCCCAAGTTCCCAGACAACTACTGTATTTACAGACAGTCTTCGAATTATCACTCTAATTGAACCTGGAATTATTGGTTACAGGTAGAAGCATTATGTGACTAGACCCTATTTTTTGAGGCAATTATTAAGTGAACCTGGTGTTGTTAAGTGAACACAGTGGTCATTAAGTGAATCTATTTTCCTTAATGAGCCTTTTTTTGCGGGAGGTTAAACTGGAAACTTGAAAAAAAAAAATAACAAATTGCAGGACACTGTAAATGGCCAAAAAAGTGAGCCAGTTGCCAAGGAGCCAAAATGTGATCCTTGGATGTGCATGTGTGTGTGTGTGGTCATTGTATCTTTCAAAATGGATTAGCTTTTGAAAGGAGTGTCTGTTGCACTTACAGTAGTGGCCAAAACCTTTTGGGAATAGAACAAAACAGAATAGAATTCTTTATTGGCCAAGTGTGATTGGACACACACGGAATTTGTTTTGGTATAAATATTCTCAGTATACATAAAAGAAAAGATACATTCGTCAAGAATCATAACGTATAATGCTTAATGATAGTCATAGGGTACAATCAACAATCAAACCATACTTGGAAACAGTCAATATAAATCATAAGGATACAAGCAACAAAGTTACAGTCCTACAATCACAAGTGGGAGAGGATGGGTGATAAGGAGTGATGAGAAGATTAACAGTAATAGTAGTGTACACTTTGTAAATAGTTGAACAGTGTTGAAGGAATTATTTGTTTAGCAGAGTGATGGCTTTTGGGAAAAAATTGTTCTTGTGTCTAGTTGTTCTGGTGTGCAGTGCTCTATAGCGTCATTTTGAAGGAAGGAGTTGAAACAGTTTATGGCCGGGATGTGAGGGATCTGTAAATATTTTCACAGCCCTCTTTTTGACTTGTGCAGTATACAGGTCCTCAATTGAAGGAAGGTTGGTAATAATTGTTTTTTCTGCAGTCCTAATTATCCTCTGAAGTCTGTGTCTGTCCTGTTGGGTTGCAGAACCAAACCAGACAATTATAGAGGTGCAGATGATAATAATTCCTCAGTAGAAGTATATCAGCAGCTCCTTGGGCAGTTTGAGCTTTCTGAGTTGGTTCAGAAAGAACATTCTTTGTTGTGCTTTTTTGATGACGTTTTTGATGTTAGGTGTCCATTTTAGGTCATATGATATAGTAGAACCTAGAAATTTGAAGGTCTCTACTGTTGATACTGTGTTGTCTAGTATTTAAGAGGTGGTAGTATGGGATGATTTTTTTCTAAAGTCTACCACCATTTCTATGGTTTTGAGTGTGTTCAGTTCCAGATTGTTCCAGTTACACCACGAGGCAAATGTATAACCTCCTGTCTGTATGCAGGTTCATCGTTGTCTTGAATGAGACCAATCACTGTTGTGTCATCAGCAAACTTCAGTATTTTAACAGATGGATCATTTGAGATGCAGTCATTGGTATATAGGGAGAAGTGGAGAAAGCACACAGCCTTGGGGCCCCCCTGTGCTGATTGTACAGGTATCGGATGTGATTCTGCCTAGCTTCACCTGCTGCTTCCTGTCTGTTAGGAAGTTTATGATCCACTTACAAGTGTGTTCAGGTACCGCTAGTTGGTTTAATTTACTTAGAAGAGTGTTTGGAATGATGGTATTGAATGCTGAACTGAAGTTTACAAAGAGGACCCTTGCGTAGGTATTTGGAGATTCAAGGTGTTGTAGGATGTAATGCAGAGGCATGTTAACAGCATTATCTGTCAATCTATTTGCTCAGTATGCAAACTGCATGGGATCTAACAGCGGATCCGTGATAGTTTTCAGGTGGGACAGCACAAGCCTTTCAAAGATTTTCATAACTACCGATATTAGAGCAACTGGTCTGTAGTCATTCAGTTCCTTGATGGAGGGCTTCTTTGGCACTGGGATGATGGTAGAACATTTGAAGCAGGAAGGAACATAGTACATCTCTAGTAATCTATTGAAGATTCAGGTGAAGATGGGGGCCAATTGATCAGCACAGACTTTTAAGTAAGAAGGAGTTATCTTGTCTGGCCCTGGTGCCAGTTGTAGGAGGCTTGGCTGTTGTTGGTGTGTTTGAGATGTGGGTTGTGGAGATAGGTGGCTGTAGTTTCTTTTCAAACCTGCAGTAAAACACATTCAGGTCATCTGCTAGTTGTTGATTTCCTTCTGCCTGGGAAGGAGGTTTGCTGAAGCCAGTGATGTTTTTAAGAGTTTTCCACATGTTTGCTGGTTCATTTGTTGAGAACTGATTCTTTAATTTTTCAGAGTAGCTTCTTTTTGCTGCTCTGATCTCTCTCGTTAATATGTTTCTGGCCTGTTGTATAGCATTCTGTCACCTTTTCTGTAGGCTCCCTCTTTGGAACGATGTAGCTGCTTAAGTTTAGCTGTGAACCAAGGTTTATTGTTAATATATATTTTCAGGTTCCTTGTTGGTACACATAAGTCTTCGCAGAAGCTGACATATGATGTTACAGTATCTGTGAGCTCATCTAGGTCTGCAGAGGCATCTTCAAAAACATTTCAATCAGAACAATCAAGGGAGGCCTGGAGTATCAGCTTTTCCTCATCTGACCAAGTCCTCACTGATTTAATTATTGGTTTCATGGTTTTAAGTCTTTGTCTGTAGGCAGGTACAAGATGAATCATGAAGTGGTCAGAGTGTCCCACAGCTGCTCAGGGTAAAGACCTATGAGCATCTTTTACTGTTGTGTAGCAGTGGTCTAAAGTATTTTTGCCTCTGGTGGGACAATTTACATGCTGGAAATATTTTGGGAGCCCTTTCCATAAATTTGGTTGATTGAAATCTCCTTAAAAAATGGAAAGGAAACCTGGGTATTTTGCTTCAGCCTTCATAATTTGATCAGCAAGAGTTCGTAATGCCTTGTTTACACAGGCTTGTGGAGGAATATACACAGCTATTAGGAGAATTGAGGAGAACTCACATGGAGAATAAAATGGCTTGCAATTGATGTGTAAAGACTCTAAAACTTATATATTATACTTATATCCTGAAACCAGCTGTTGTTGATATATAAACATAATCCTCCACCCTTTGTTTTACCTGATGTCTCTTCAATTCTGTCTGATCTAAATGTTTGAAATCCTGGAATGTATATGATGTTGTCCCCATAAATTTGTGGATTTGTGGAAAAGTATCTCCTTATGTATTTAATGCCATTACTACCAAACAGGGAGATCTCGGTCTCATCACTCCAAATAACACTGTCCCATTTTTCTTCTGTCCAGGTAACATGGGTTTTAGCCCAGTTTAGTCTTTTCAAACTTTAAGAGATAAAAGTGGCTTTTTTCATGGAATTCTAGATTTTATGCCAAATTCCTGCAATCTGCGCTGAACAGTCCTTGCACTCAATTTCACATTGCATTGCGCCATTTCATTTTGTATATACCCAGATTATTTTCTTCTGTCACGTAGGCACAGACTCTTAATTCTTTTATCATTACTTGCTGTTGTGCACCTTTTTCTGCCTTTACTAGTGTGGTTTTGTAATGACTGAGTCTCCTTATACCTCTTCAAAAACTTAGAAATGCCATGGTTGGTTAAGTTTCCTCCAATTTTCCTTCTAATTTGTTTATAACTGCAGCCTTGTTCATTTAATAATACTATTTTACATCATTTTCTGGGTGACCAGTCAACTCTTTGCACCTTTGCTTTAATTTTATTATGTTTTACCAGCTTACTAAATGAAAGAACACACACAAAAAAACCCAGCCAACTTGATGGCGATCACATAACACACTGACAAATGTCCTCCTCTCAGCTTCAATACATGACATCAATAACTGAATCCTACTATGATCTGATTTGCTCACCTCTAAAACAAGATGACACCTGATTGGCTCTCTGAACACTCATGGTCATTGGCTACAATCAGATGAAGGAAAGCTTCATGATATTAACCTAAGTAAACTGTGTCTCCTTTTTCTGGTTATTTGGCTATATATTTTCATAGAATACAGATAATTGAACAAACTTTGTTGCATTACATTCTTGATTGAATTATCTTTCCATTAATGTATAATTGTATGGTACTACTCCAAAAAAAAGTGGTGTTATTAGCCATCAAACCTCAAAAATACACTTTTCCCAAAAGATTTCCACAATTTTGACCATTACTATAATAATCATTCAGTGAGTCCTTTTAAGTAGAGGATAAGTTATAATAATTAATAATTATTGTAATATGATTTATGTAATATGCAAGAATACACAGTTATTATTACATATAATATAAGACTATTATATATAGGAATGTTGGTTTTCTATTGTTTCGTTTTTATTTCGCTGTTCATAATAATCCTATTTAATTTCAGTATGTTATAGACTGAGTATCTCTTATCTCTTTAGAGGATATGTTTGGGACTAATTGCAAACACTATACAACAAATTTGTCAATTTCTTTAGCAAGGCAGATTAGGTTGACATGAATCTTACAGAGAAGCAAATAAATGAGTGAAATGTGCAATGAAGTCACAACAAAGGAATAATTTAATAATGAGATAATTTTAAAAATGCAACAAATTACTTTATATGAATGTTGACACATTTGTTTCCTGATTTCCACCTCAACATATTATATAAGTAATGGGACTGTATTAAGAATCAATATCTTTCAGGAAGGTTATTGTTTATTTAAAGTATTTTAACCCCTTCCATAGTCTGCATAGTGATTTCTAGATCAATCAACTACCCTATAAAACAGCTCCATTCTACAGACACTTAAGCCATACCAAAGCTACCCAGTTACCAAGGAGAAGAAAAATTTTAATGCTGTAATTCCGATAATGATTAGCTGTGAGGCAAACAGTTCAAGATAGCTAGAGGCATTGCCTAGAAAAGCTCCACACAGCAAATCTCTCAGATATAAGATTACCTCTACTTCAGTTTCTGTATAATAATTGAAATAAAGAGGTAACTTCAGACAGACCTACCGAATCACGGATGTACTATCTATTCTGTAACCTGTTTCTACAGTACCTATATTATTTACTTGAATAATCTCACACAACTTGAAAGGGCGTTGTCTTACTTGAACGTCTTTTCTCAGCAAATCAATGGAGAATCCACATATAGGTTGACACATGACTTTCTGCCCAGAGACTGAGTCCTCAATCTTTTGCCATGCCTCTCTGCCAACTGTCACTGTCCCAGTTTACGATGAAGGTGCAGTCATCTGATGGGACTCTTCAGTAGTATTGGCTCTGTATCTCCTGAACATGGGACCAGACAGTCACCAGGATGGGAGTGGATTCTCCATCGATCTGCTGAGAAAGGGCGTTCAGGTAAGACAATGCCCCTTCTCCAGCACATCGATTGGAGAATCCATGCATGGAACATACCAAAGCCTGGTCCTGAGTCCCCCTATTGACATGCACTTGCTGGAACACCCTCCTGCCAAAGGTAGCTTCAGCCAAGGCGAAAGTGTTCAGCATGTAGTGGCGCACGAAAGATGATGGGGTGGCCTGCAGATCTCCTCAATTGAGACCCGTGTCACCCATGCAGCTGTAATTGACACACTTCTTGTAAAATGGGCGGTTACTCATCTGGGTACCGGGAGAGCCTGCGTCTCATAGGTCTTGTCTCAAAGGGTGCTGAGGTGAGGGCTTGTATTACCTTGGACAGGGCCCAGGTGGGGTACCTGTGTACTACAGGTGGTTTTATATTAACTGCACCCCTGATGAAAATATGCACCACTGGATGGTGGGTGAAGGATTCCAAGTTCCCATAGGTCAGCACCATGGACAAGGCCACCACCTGTCTGCAAAAAGTACTAAGGACTAACCCCTTGTCTGGGCCCTCTTGCAAAAAGTCCAGGATGTGTGGAATATAGACCACCATGGGATCTAGACGCTTCCTAGTACACCATCTGCAGAACACTTACAAGGTAGAGTTGTAAATTCTATTGGTGGAAGGTCTTCTGAAAGCCTGGATTGTTCGTATCACTTTCCTTGAAAACTAGTCTTTCTTCAGGATTCTCCTTTCTCCTCTCAAGTGCCAGGTGGAGCCATTGAGGCTCTGGGTGCACCAAGACCCCTTGGCTGAGAGAGACCTTGTCCTGAGGAATCCTCCAAGGACAGGATATAGATAGGCTGACCAGATCTGCATACCATGGCTGTCTAGGCCAATGGGGAGCGATGAGTAAAATCTATGCCTTTTCCAACAGAAGTTTCCTGATCACTCCTGGTATGAGGGGAAGAGGAGGGAATGCATATAATAGGCCCCTGGGTCAAGGGCTGTGGATGGCATTGACTCCCTCTGCTCCTGGTGTTACAAATCTCATGAAATATCTGAGCAGTTGCAATTTTGCCAGAATGGCGAACAAGTTCAGGACGGGGTGGCCAAATCTCTTGCACATTTCCTGAAAGAGGTCTCGGTGTAGCCACCACTCAGAGTGGTCCACTGTGGTCCTGCTGAGATAGTCCACCTGTGCATTTGTCGCCCCCAAGATGTGCTCTGCCTTGACAGAAAGCAGGTAAGGTTCTGCCCAGAGACACAGTTGGTCCACCTCATGCATGAGGGACATGGAGTAGGTTCCCCCTTGGCAGTTGATTTGTGCCTTTGCAGCCATGTTGTTCATCATAATCAGTATGTGCTTTCCCTTTTCAGCAGCCCGGAAGTGCTGAAGGGTGAGGTGGATTGGTTCGGAGCTTCAGCCAGTTTATATTGTTTTTCAAATCTGCCTGAGACCATTGTCCTTGTGCCAGCTGGGACTGGAGATGGGCTCCCCATCCCCATTGATGTTGTCCTGTCACTCCTGGGAAAGATAGACCTCACATAACCTGGTGTCTATAACTGCACCTAGGTAAAGCAGGTGAATAGTTGTACTAAATCAATGGACCACCAGTGGCTGGGGATCACTGGTGCTCCATGAGAAAATTTTGGTGGTCTGAAGACAAATGTCACCTCCAAAACAACCCCAAAGCAATTAATCCAGGCTGTACGGGAACACAAGGCCCATGGGAACACAAGGCTTGCATCGCTTGCATTGCAAAGAACACAAAATAGTGAGGGGAGGGGGAAAGGGCAGAGGGAAGAACTTGCTCCACTCACCCCACACACCTTGCCTAGCCACCGGGCTGCTTCTTTCCACTTCTTTTCTTCTGCTTTTGGCTGCAAGCAAGGAAAGCAGCAAGTCTTTCTTTCTCTCCCCCAAACTCCACCAGAAATGAGTCTTTGGGACCCTGCAAGGCATCCTGCTCCAAGAGGCTGCGCCGGCGCGGTAAGTCTCACAAAGAGTCATTTCTGGTGGAGTTTGGGGGAGAGAAGGAAAGACTTCTGCTGCTTCTCTTGCATGAAACCAAAAGGACTCTGTCTGTCTGACTGTCTGTCTCTTTCTCTCTCTCTCTCTCTCCCAACGGAGCTGGAGGCAGTATCCTGCGATCCCAAATAATGATTGGTAGGAAAACGGGGGTGGGGAATTTTCCTGCAGACTTTTTGGGGGATTTTCCCAGGGTTTCTGGTCTATGGGATTTAAAATTATGAGGTTGGTGGTCCCTGAGGTCCAAAAGGTTGGCGACCCTTGGTACTAGATGACTCTTGAAAATTGATAGAGAAACCATGTTCCTGAAGAACACAGATTGTTGTCTCCAGGTCCTTCGGTGCTAAATGGATAGAGGTGGACTGAATGAGCATATCATCCAAGTAGCATTGGACATGCACCAGAATTGCTTTTAGGTGCGTGACCAGTTCTGCTAGCACCTTTGTGAAGATCCTGAGAGCCGAGGATAGGCCAAATGGCAGGGCCCTGTACTGGAAATGGCAGCCCAAGTAACAGAACCTGAGGTATCTTTGATGGAAGAAAAGGATTGGGATATGGAGGTATGCCTCCATCAGGTCGATGGACATAAGGAGGTCACCTGTCCTGATGCCCCCCATGATTGACTGCAGAGACTGCATTTTGAACCTCTGGTATGTCAAATAGACATTCAATCTTTTGAGGTCCAAAATTGCTCTCCATCTCCCCAAGGACTTCGGAACTATGAATAGGGTTGAGTAGAATCTGTTCCCCCGTTAGTCTTCTGGGACTGGTTCGATATCCTGGATGTTCAAGAGTTGTTGAATTACCATGACTATAAGATCCAGAGGATTGAAGTGTCTGGGAGGCATGGGGAGGAATTCCAGAATGAGACCGAATTGCAGTGTATTTATGACCCACAAGTCGGTGATGATCTTCTCCCATTGATCTGCAAATAGGGCTAGGTGTCCACCAATGAGAGGGTCCTGGAAATCACTTAGGGCAGTAAAAGGGGTGAGCTACAAAAGGGCCACTTGGCCTGAAGTCGTTGTCTATACCTATCCCTAAACCCCGATCTGTCCGGTTGTTGGTCAGATCTTGGCAGGTAAGGGCATTGAAATTGGTTATGGCTGGTCCCGGCATCCATCAGATAAAAGGAAAACTGATAGCCATAGGGTGAAGCACACCTGTCTGGTGAGTGAGGACATCATTTACCCTGAAACTTCTAAAGTCCCCATTCAATTTAACTAGCAAATGTAGCAATAACTCTTTTTTATAAATATGGGTTAGCAAAATGCACACCAACTATATAAACTATAGAGCAGCAATACATTTTATTTGCAACTATAGATTTTGGCAAAATTAATATAAATCTGTATCAGTTTAATACATTACTTCTAATATTAACAGTATTATCTGTCAACATCTGTTTTTGTATCTTCCTTCAAGACACTGAAACAATACAACTTGCTTTGTTATATTTCCATCTACATCACTCAACAAAAAGTATATGTTCTGTGATAAACTGATTCAATTGGGTTAACAAAGGTAGGACGAATCTAACTCCAGGTTTCTGACCTAATTTGCAATGTAATAAATACTGGATCAGATCTTCCATTATTATAAATGCATAACACATTTATATCTTTTGTATCTTTTATCCAAATAATCTGTTGGTATTGTTTGAAATGAAGTTTCTCGAAAGCATCCAAAGGGAATGGGATGTATGAAACTGTAAATATGACATTCTTTTTCCATCCTTAAGAAATTGCTTCTGCATGAACAATTTAAGCTTGTAAGAATAATTTTCAGACAACCTGAAACCATTCCCTACTTTACTTCACAAGAGTGTGAGAAAGCTGAAATGATTTATCAAAAAAAAAAAATCAGAAAAACTCAATAAAAATAATTTTTGCCAAAGAACTACGATTAACTACTGTTAATCATCAGGAGATAAGTTTAATATTACATACATGTAAATAGATGTACTATTTACAAATCTGAGTAATGAGTTATTACTCTAGATTTATTCTAGAAGGCTCAGTGGTTAAAGACACTGAACTTGTCAATTGGAAAGCTGGCAGCTCAGGTTTGAGACTTGAGTACCACAAAATGGGATGAGTTCCTGTCCCTGCTTCAGTTCCTATCCATTTAGTAGTTTGAAAGCATACAAATGTGAGTAAATTAATAGATACCACTTCACGAGGAAGGTGACAGTATTCTGCGTACCTTTGGCATATGGCCATGGTGACCCTAGGACCACAGAAAATGTCTTCGGATAACACTGGCTCCCTCAGCCAAGAAATGGAGATGAGCACCAGGCCGTAGAATCGAATACCACTAGAGAGGGAATCTTTTACCTTTTACTCTAGATTTAGATTTCACACATTCTAATTAACTGCAACCGCCCCATTTTAATTGCAACCTCCCAAATTTAAGAGTACAATCTTGTCAATTAGAAAAAGCTACTACAGTGATAAAGGAAGTTTTCCAGTGATTATGTAAATCTTTATTTCTTTTTAACATGCAAGTGCTTTTCAGAATTAAAGATGTAACCCTACCTTTCTAAATGTAAAGAAGATACCTTGAAATAAAATTCGCAGTGTGACTTTGAGAAAAAGCCTACAGGATACAAAATCAAGAGTTGCAGAATCTCCAAAACTTATTTATTAGGACACTCAATGAGCTTGCACTACCTTTTGCAAGATCTAAAACACTTTTTTGTAATAAATTACAAACTACTGTCCAGTTCATATAAAATAAAGTCCTGTCATAAATATTTAATGAAAAAATAAATTAAATTGTATTTAATTAAAAACTAATTTAGAAATGTGTTGCTTTAATTCTTTGCATGACCTGCAGTATGAGTAGCTCAGGCCATAATTTGTTTTACAATTATCAAATAGCTATCCCTTTGTGTCCATATCCCCTGTGGCATTATACACAAGTTGCGGGTCTATAATATAGGTGAATAAATTTAATTTTAAAAGTTGAGAGATTTAAGCATATGATAGAACAAACTCTAAAACAGCATTTGTCTACTGATGATAGCAGTAAATGATGCTGGATCTCAGCTTTCTTTATTATTATTTTATCAAGTCGCTACCGATACATGTTTGATGAAAAACACATTCAAGAATGGAAAGAAGGCCAGGTCACAACCAAGGGACACACACAAATAGCCCAAAGCCAAATAGTTGGGAGTTAGGGAACAAAAAACTCGCACAAGGTAAAGTCAGTTAATGATACTAATCAACAAACAATGTTTTCAGATATTTTAAAATAAAGACAAAAGAAAAAGTATACCTTCTGCTGAATGATGTAAAGTATGCATAGCAAAGAAAAGGCAAAGTTAATCACTTCCTATTTTTGTTTAGTTTTTGCAATAAAAAAGTGTTCCCTCAGGAAATTATTAACATCACGATAAAAAAGGCAGGAATATAGGTTGCAACTGACAGAAATATCATCAGGGAATACCATTCTACTGTGGGCAAGTTTGAATCTGCAGAATCAAATGAATTGAATGATAGAGAACTCAAGAAAGTACTCTGACTGGACCCATATAAAAACAAGGCTTTAAAAAAAAATCCCATAAAACTGAAGTGCTAAGAGTACTAGAGAAGTACTAGAGAAGAACAACTAAGGAGAGATATGCTACACTCTTCAAATATCTAACAGATGTCACAGAACTCAAGGTCTTTACTCTTTCAAAATGTATACTGTAAAATTATGATTTTAAAGTACAGATGGGCAGATTTTAGTTCAATATTAGAAAATTTGTTCTAATATTAAAAATAGTTGACCTCACCCCTTTCCTAAGAGGTCTGTAGGGGGCGTGCACCAACATGCCTACTATCCCTGTCCTGTTGTTTCTTTTATTTTTCTTATATGTATCCATGTATTCATAACTATGTTTTTACTTATACCTATTATTTTGTAAGCAATTGACAAACCAAATAAAATAAAATAAATAAAATAAATAGTTCAATTGTCAAAGGGTGGCATACTCAGCAAACAAGAATCACTTGAATTTCTGGAAATATGTTTATTGCTATTTGGATAATGTAAAAGAATCTTGAAAGCTCAACAAAGCAATACTCCATCACAACTTGCACTTTACTTAATTGCTCTCAGTTTCTTTCTGATCTTCCCCCAACTCCTAGGTTGAGGTGTTTCTTTCAGTTTCCTAGGGTCTGTTCAGCATCCTGTAACCCTATATCCTTTTCAGGCTACTTTTATTTCCCTCCATGGAATGCACAGACAACTATGAGACCTACTCCCACCACAGTATATGAAAAAGGGCCAGTGACTCAAAATCAAGGGAACAAGTCTGAAAAGGGAAACCCCGACAAAGCTGAAATGTGCCCTCAGCTCCTCTCTTTAATTCTAAGTCTAAATAGCAGCTTATGCATAACAAAAATAACCACAGAAGAATCTGAGAAAATTATTCTCATAGCAAAGAATAAATAAGAAAGAGAGGGAGTCACACAAATACAATGACGAAACTGAGTTCTTTTAGAAAGACTAGTTAAATTACAAAATCCTTAGAGTAAGAATCCAGTATAAATCAAATTGAATCACTTTGATTGCAAAGAAAATAAAGCCCTCATGGCACTGACTTCCTTGTGGCAAAAGAAAACATATTTTAAAACTCCCCAATATAATGATGAAAATTTATATTTGTAATCAAACAAAAGAATATAAAGCAAATCAGCATTCAGCTAGGCCAGGTGTCAGCAACCTGTGGCCAGAGAGCCGCATTGACCTCTCTCCTGCGGCTTCCTGCTGACTCAGTCACATGATCTGCTCTCCGCCCTGAGAAGGCATGAGCCTTTCCACAGAGCTGCGTGGCTGAAGCGCCCCTAGCATTTTCTCTGCACTGTCCATGACCGGGTGCTTTTTGCACCCTTCACAGGCAGCTCAGTGCTTTTGGAAGAAGAATCAGCTGTTTTGGGACAGGGTGAAAAAAATGCCCAGCATTCAGCACACCATTTTCTAGGGATCTCTAAGAACTATATGTACTATATATATATATTCTGTGTTCTTAACCATTTCATAAACATCCTTAACTCTAACTGAAAAACTGGTGGAGATTTATGCAAAACTAGTATATTTCTGAATCCGTGGAAAAAATTTGATTGTGGATTTAATTTTTCTTTCACCATCTTACACATTTTAGTTGTGTTAGAAATATCTGATTGCACAATCTGAGTGCAGGGCAGGGTTAAACGTATCCCCAAGAAGTCTTTGATGATTTCCTTGAAAAAAACCCAGTAAAAGCCAAAATTACAAAACTGTTTTAATTTGTCTGAATGAGAAATTATTTTTGAACTAAATCATTTTACCTTAATTCTGGCAATTCTGTATTTTTGCCCAGATTACCTTTAAGAATTCAGCTCTTAGGCATATCATTCAAATGCATGTGATTCTTGAGCTGAAAAAAATATAGGTCCCTGTACTCTTAACTTCCACAATCTCTAAAGAGTATAATAATGCCCAGCAAAATAAAGAATGATAAGAGCATAACAAATGTCAACTAAAAAATCCCTTATAAATTATTTATAATGTTTCAGATCATCAAATTTTGCTAGTCCTCCATAACTGAAATTAAAGGAGGAGAAAAATATGCATGTAATCAAGAGTGCAATTCCCAGTTATATAAACAGATTAACTTTTCTTTCTGGGAAAATGGAGTATGAAACTCAAGTCTGTATCAACTTTATCTATTTCAAATTCACATTCATTCTCATATATTTACTTCCTAATACAATTCCAATTACTATTTTGTTATATGATTGGCCCTTGTAATTCAGAATGTTTTTTAGAAATATGAATAGGCAGTCAAACTTAAAAGTGGGTTTCTTGTACACTGAATATTACAATTTAGTATGCAACTCAGGAGTAAAGATTCAGTTATTGATAGAAATTCTAAAATGCAATTCCCTGCTATTTTTTAAATATTATAAGCAACATTATATAAACAGAGATGCTATGTAAACTACTGAAATTACCAATACAATCCACACACATACACACAATGCACTATTTGCATATCTTTGCTACTGTTGTATTACAAAAGAAACCTGAATATAGTACAGCCTTATTTAAAATGTACCTGTTGTTAGAAGCTTTAGAACTTTCACAGAATGTCCTTGCTGTACTTATACAACCTAATATTAGCAATACTGAGTACAATCTAATATCCCTAATGTAAAAAAGAAGGCAACTATGTGATTAAGATAAGTAACAGATCCTATGTTTCACATGATTTATGGGGAAATAATAGCCAGCTATTAATAAGAGTTCCCTCATCTACAAGTCTTTTTTTTCCATGCTTCTTAGGGAACAGACTAAAAATAAGCTACTTTATTGTTTAACTGATACTAAGTTTCAATATTTGAAGTGCTTGTTACTCCTGAAACAAGATTGCATTGCATGGCTGCCCTGTCTAGTATGTTGTCAATACATATTCTGGTCTAAAATAGTTTAAAAATGATCTAAATACAAGCAGATGCCCCACAGTTGATTACATGACTGAAAATATGAAAAGGTTTAATATCTCACTATGAAAATTATAGCACAGATGTACAGTTCAAAGTCTATAGCAATGCATTTTATACTTTAGGTATGTTGTTCAAAATCACAACATACAAAATTACTCATACCACTAGCCAGAGCAGGACAATACCAAGTATAAGCAAGTATATATGTACTGTATCTAGTATCTCTATGATTATATATATATATATATATATATATATATATATATATATATATATATATATATATATATATATATGTATGTATGTGTATATATATATATATATATATATATATATATATATATATATATATATATATATATATATATATATAGTTAAGAGATAAAATATATTTGCTACTTGCAAGTCTACATTTTCAGTAGTAACCGGGATACTTTAAAAAATAATCAACCCTAAACTATAGCAGGTAAAGGATTATTAGCAAACTTTGTTAGTTTAAAACTAACAAAGTTATTAGGCCAAGAAAGTTAGTTTACCAACAAATATAAATAGGCATATATGCATCCACATAGAATCTAAGTAAACCTGAGCATATAATGAAAATAAAAACCTGTATTTATATAACGATTCTTTATTCACCAGTGTTTGTTTAGCAATACACATTTAGAATAATATTCTTGGTATGCTTTTTCTACTTACCCAAGATACATTTTTACCCTTTGGTGTTTTTAGCATGGCAACATGCAGAGCTGAGATGACCAGCAACAACTCCACCAGCATGGAAAGTCAGGTTTCAAATGTTTCTCTTATCCAAATGTATAAAGTCTTTTAGCCAAGGTGATGCAGGAACAGGTAACATCAAACAAAAGAACAATTTAGAAAATCGTTTTTCTTCTTAATATTTCATCCCATCAAGAACACTGAACACTAAACACACAAACTGGATTTTTTGTGTGTGTTTCTAAATATCTCAGAAGTTGATATAACATCAAAAACTTCAGTTTAAGTTTATTATTTCTCATGCTCAAAAATACTGTACTAGATTAATAAAATCTCTGAAATTTAACTTACCCAAGATTTATAAAATAAATGCTAAAGTCAAATAGTATTCAGAGCTTAATGAAATTGGCTTGCAGTAGAATTTATTGCTTAACTTAAATATTTCAGAATTCCAGGACACTACTGACATATAAAAAGAATTAAGATCTCAATTCCCATAAATAATGTAATACAAGCAGATACATTGTATATACCTGTTGCTACCTCCAGCACATTTTCCTTTACAAGGACTGCTGCCGCCTCACAGTGCACCTGTTGTTGATGTATCTCCACAATGAAAAGGCTGGTAACCTAACAACCAATAGGACTTGTTTTCAAGAGAAGCCCCAGAAGACAAAGCAAAAACTGAAAAATCCGACTCTCTGTTTCCTTCTTTTTGCATCCGTTCTCTTCTTTCACTGCTGTCTATCTAGATTACAAAAGCAGATCCTGGCTAAATTTTGCAACTATCAGTAGTGATTAGTGTGAGCTGATTGAAATCGGATTATACAACAAGACCTCTGCATTCTCACTAAGCAAACAGGCCAGACTATTTTCACCTAACATTTGGAAGAATCCATTTTCAGACACTGGCAAACCAGACATAGTTTCTTTAAAAAAAACTTAATATATTAGGTCCATTTTTTTCCTAATTAGAAATTAAAGCAAAGTTTCTGATGAACTAAAAGCAAAATTATATTTCAGAACTTAAGTGCTGATATTTAATCACTTGCAGTTGAAGTATTAAATCCTTAAAACAAGAATAGACTGACAAAATTATCTGCTATTTCCAAATCAACATAACTAAATGCATTAATGTGCATTTTTGGAACCCCGCAGTTTTGTTGTTAATTCTTTAGAATGTTTCATTTTAGAGCTAGCTGAAAATAAAGCAGGTCAGATACAGCATAGCACAAATGTGAAATTATTACTGAATTCAATGCAATGTTAATAAATGATTGAAAACATGCACTTATATAATTTTAGGACTTGTGCAAGAGGACTGATTGCATTTTAGATCATATTTATGCACATTTTTGAAAATTCAAAAAAATCCAGAAATTTTAAAGCAGAACCATTAATCTATATTGTATTTAATATGGCTATCAATTTAAATGAAACTCTGTTTTATATTAGTGCTCAAAGCATTATAAAAACAACAAAGCAATAAAATGAAATATTCCAAAACTGCAATTTAAAAATGTATAGTTTCAGGTTATTTAACAAACTAATAGATTTGACCTTTTAGTAAATAATAATGAAATAATACTAGTCAAGGGTAATTGTTGGATTCAGTGTTTGCTGAGCTTAACTACTTTCCTCCAGATATTTCATCAGATTAGTCAAAGCACTAATTATATTACTCAGACCTGGTAATGAAATATTTGCCTTTTTGGTTTTTAACATAGGCTAACTACTATGTTGAAGTTATCAATCCATTAAAAACAATATAAAGTACCAATACAATACAGACAGAAACTGTTGGAGAGAAGGCAGTACTCAGTAGCAAATCACGTAGTCTACAAAATTGTTAAAAGTTCAGAGGTAGTTAGAAAACTGGTAGGGAGCAAAACGAAACAGGCAAGACAGTAAAAATAGTGTTCCATGACCAAGTTATATCATAAATTAATTGGAGTCAGAATGTAAAATAATCACAAATGCCACACAAGAAGAGGAACTGAAACCAGTCTAAACTTCGATAAAAAAAATATTTGTGACTCAAAAAGGAAGACACTCAACAAATTTGTTAAGGGTTTTGTTTTTCTGATGAAACATTAGTCTTTTAGCAGGCAACATTTCTTTATTAATACAATGCCAGTAATTTATTCAGTTAGTGTTGATTTTTTTTAAAAAAAAAATCATATATAGGACAATATACTCTAGATCCTAGGAAGCTGATTATCAATAAAAGCCATTAGAAGTCAGCTTTTCTTTTTCTTTTCTTTTCTCCTTGCTGAGCAGGCAGTAGTCACATCAGTATTTTCCTTTGCTTTCTCCAGATTAGGTACCTTTTTATTAGCCATCCTTTCTTCTTCTGTTCTTTCTCCTTGCGTGTCCTTTCCAGACAAGCCCTGCCAACTTTTGGGAACTGTGCCTCCTCCTTTGCTCCATGTTAAATGTTGCTTCTGAAATTGTGCCAGGTACTTTGGACAAAAGCAGCAATGAGGAAGGGCAACGTCTGGCTGCCTTGTTGCAAGGACCTGCTGGCTGGGACAACTTGTGCATTTTTTAGGCTGTCATTTGAGTAATTTGAACTGGCTTATCATTTCATTTATATTGATTCACAATCAATTAATTAATCAAAAAGACATGTATGATCAAATTTACAGTAATGCTGAACGAGTAGCACTTTTACAACTAATCCTAGAATTATGGTCATTGGAGCATTCCCGTAATTACATGGTCATGAACTGGGCTGTCAAGGCTTGACTCATAATTATGATACTGCAGCAAGCAAAGTTGTGTGACTGCTATTTCCAACATCTCTTGCCAGCTTCCCACAAACCAAAGACAATGGCAGGAAGTTGGAAATCATAGTCACATGAAGTTTTGCTTAATGTCCAAAGCAGTCCTCACTGAAGGATGACATCCAAGACTGCTAGAACTGTTGCTAAGTAGTGTGGTCACATGACTTTGCTGTTGTAAATCAAAGACTACCTGTATTTTGAAAAAGTAGCCCAACCAAGCTAGATGTGTTATACAACTATTACACTATAATCCTACAGTGGCAATGCCATATTTAATGAGCACTTCCAGACTGCAAACATGTTCTTACACAAGAGTGATGGTGAACCTAAGACATGTGTCATAAGTAACATGCCACAACACTTTGGTTGACATACTAGCATTCACCAATCCCAGCTATTATTCTTGATAGCATGCTCTATTCCAATGCAATTTTCAAAGCCTGAATAGGTCATGCAAAAATGAGATGTTCTCTCACCCAGTCTCCAGAACCTTACAGAGAAGGATATGATCCCCTGAAGGTCCTGAAAATTGCACAAGAATGAGGCATGCTTTCATATGATTTTGGGAGGCCACCAAAGAGTATTCTTCAAAGCTGCTTCAAGAATGAAGTCTTATGTGACCCAAGTCAGCCTCAAGTGGGCCACCAGGACTTGCCAGCAGAAATACAAATAGCAACCAAAAGGGATCCTCAACAGATCCTTAGAAGTGTAGACTGTGGAGACAATTCCACCATTCCTTCAAGGCTTACTAGCATGAGGCAGCCTTTTTCGAGTGGCAGCAGTGGCTCTAGGGCTAAAGTTGAGGCATGGACCTCTACTTCAAGGCCAGTCCTGAAAATACAAAAGAGGGTTGATGTTCAGAGTGGCCTAGATGCAGGCGAGGAGGTGAGGGAGAAGATAGAGAATTGTTTCTTTTTTTTAATAAAAATTTTATTTGAGTTTTCACAAAACATAGTACAAGTAAAATTTCTGTTCTTGAGAATAGAATGGTCCCAGGTTATCACTTCTCCATACAGACACAAATTTAATTTCATATTTATCTTTGTGTTCTATTCCATATCTTATTACTATTTTAACATTTTCTCAATAATTTTTCCCTTCCCTTAGTTTTCTCAATCTTACTTTTAATTATCTCATTCCTTCCTAAATTCAAATATATATATATATATATATATGTTTCAATATCTTTCTAGTCATTATATTTATATTTTTGTCTGTCCTGTTTCAATTTCATATTTTTTTTCTCATTAAACAAATTTTTCCCTGTAGTTACTAATTGGAGTATGACACCTTCGTATCTTTTAATTTTCATCCATTCAACTCTTATTTAAACTTCAATTTATGCCTTTATAATTATAACATTCAATATAACACATAACTTCCAGTCGAATTCTGCTTGGTACATTCTTAAAATATGCACTAAGTTCTTAAAGAGAATATATATACTCTATTCCAATTCAGCTCTATCATTAATGTTAGTTATAATCTTTGACATCTTTAACATTTCTTTTCAATAGGGTATCATACTTCTAGGAACACTTATAATATTTCCATAATTTTTTCATGTTTCTTTCATATTCTTCTTCACCTAAATTTTTATAACACATTTATAATAATTAAAATATTCCCCTCTTTTCCTAATTTCATTCTCTCATTCTCTTTATTTCATTTATTTAAACATTACATTACAATGAGTATATTTATCTATCATTTTAATCACACGTGTTTCATATTTTCAAAGTTCATTTCTATTTCTAATATAACAATACTATCTTATGTACCCTTGCAGAATCCCCCTTTCAATTAAGTTTTCCCTGTTATATGTCCTGTTTCTCTACTTTATAATTTCTTTTCCTTTCCCTCTTCCCCCTCTTCTTCTCCCTTCCCTTTTTGACCCCTTCTCTCTCTAATTCTGATTCTCTCTTCTGTAATCCTCTCTTCTGTTTCTTCCTAATGTTGTAAATATTTTTCAAACTAGTCTTTTGGGGGGTTGTTTTTTTCAGATCTTAAATTTTTCACTCTCTTTCCCCCCCTTTCCTTTCTTTTCCCCACATAGAAATACTTGGTCATTGAAGATGGCTTCTTCTTTGTCCCGCCCTTCTTGTTCTACAGGCATTTCTTTTTGTTTCTCATAGTTCAGGATCTCCATTTCTAAAAACTGAAATATGAAGCCAAAAGAACCTCTTCCTTCTTGTGCATCTTCTTTGTTTTCTAAGTTCCATTCTCAATTCTTCCAAGAGTGATACTATTTTTAAAAACTTTTAAACAACCACCCGATTAATTTTATCCTTTAGATCCAATAGCCAAAAATCCAAAAATCACCAAGTAATCCAAATAATTCAAAGCTGTTTCTTCTTGCTTCTTTTTCCCACTTTCTCTTCCTGGGGTTCTCTTATCTTGTTACAAAGTTTCAGTTAAAATGTATCTTTTAGGAATCTTGTTAAAGTTTCTCTGTTAATTCCTTTCACTTCCAGGTGGTCTCCTCCATTTTCCAGATCCCACCCTTTTGTTTTTTTTCCTTCTTTTAAAAGTTTTTGAGAATCCAGAAATCTTTATTATCCCTTTGACATTTTATTTTCAGCTTAAATACCTGTTAATGTCAAAGTGGATTTTTGCTGGTTTCTTGCTTAAATCTTTTAGTTGTCAATAACAAATCCTTTCCCTTCCCTCTCTCATTCGCCGCTTCAAAGTCTTCTTTGGGAACAATGTTGTTCTTTATAATTAAAATTCCAGGGTACCTTATATTGTTGTTTTTCAGTTCGACCCAGTCAGCCAAAACTTTCTCTTCTTATCTTCCTCCTGCACATTCTTTTCCAGTCAAGTTCTTCTTTGAGGTGGCCATTTCTGACCACCGTTGCAACGGCCTTTGGGAAAGGGAGTAGTGGTCAGCTGGAGAGGAGAGATGCAATTCTCCTTGACCCTGCTGGCAGTCTCCCCGCTCTTCACCACCTCTATGGGGTGGCTTAGCCCCAAAACCAGCTGGCTCGGGACGCTCCAGCAGCGAGCACAGACCAAAACTGTGCACGATCACAGATTTTGGTCTGTCACTGAAGAAGCTCAAACCGGAACCCCTGAGAATTGTTTCTTTTTTATTCTGGGGGTGGGGGAGGTTTATACCAGCAGAATCAAGTTAGGCATGTCTTAATTTGTAACACCATGGACTAGGTTCACCATCAATGCTGTAGAACAATTCTTCTCGAAGTATGGTCTAGGGACTCCTAGGAGTCACTGAAATGCCGTCAGAGAAGTCAAATAATTAAATAATTTAAATTTTTTTCAATTCTAATTTCTAATACAGTAAGTATTGATAGATATCTACATAAGAGTAAATTTCTTTGGGGTCTTCAGTTATTTTTAAGAATGTAAAGGGCTACAGAAATCAAAATGTTTGAGAATCACTCCTACTTTCCTTAGATTCAGATATTTCTATCTCTATTTCTACTCACCTCTGTTTCTATCTTATTAAGAATTGACTTAAACTCACTCTTCGTTATACTCTCCCCTACTGCATTCAAAAACAGTGTGTTCAGTAATATCCTGATTCAGATGTAAAAGAAAAACAGAGCTGAACTTAATCTTTTATTACATGTCAGAATTATCTACCTAGTGTCAGCGTTCCAACTAAACTCTCCATCCCATCTTGAATTGGATTTGGGGCTGCCACCTAGATGTGATTCTTCCTTCTTTAAAACAGTCTTATTCAACTATGTTAAAGCAAAGACTATGGTGTTTTTTTCTGAGTCTTTTTCCACCTGTTTGATTTACATAATTATTATCAAATTTCTGAAATACTGTCTTAGGCCCTTATCTTGTAATGCAGTTTTCCAGAAACTAAACTTATTATATGAATCCATTTTGGACTGGTTGACAATTTAGATTTGGAACCCAAATTGCTGTATTTAGCATAGGCAATAGTCACTGATTTTTATTAACTTCACAACTGCAACCAATTGAACATTGTTTTCTAAATGTCCTTTCAAAGATAAAGTAATTTTTATAGCCAATTCAGAATTTAATTTATTTATACATATTTGCATATACAGTACTTCTTTTTACATTATATATTCTTACGTATATCTAAAAGGCACAGGATCTGAATATTTTACGTGCTTCATTTTATTTGTATTCCCCCACACACCTTTCAACTTTTAAAAATCATCTGGAATCCTTCACTGATTTAAGTTCTAATGCATGTCCATAGGAAAATGAGATATTTCATTACAAACATGGCATTTTGGAAGAATACCCTGGAAACAGCCATGTTGTTGCAAGATTATGTGTCAATGATTAGTGTATTCTTTCCCTTTAAACAGATCTTTGAAAAAGCTAAATATTATCTGATATATTTGTTAATTGTTTTATTTTAATTTATTTTAATTTTTAGTCCAACCACAACTCTGTAATGATAAGTTGCTTTGGGCCTCCATAATGATTGCAGGAAGCTCACAATGACCATGGCCCTCAGGATCCATATGTGTATGGAATCACATGTTGAATTTGGACCTCAGTTCAGACCAAATGCAATATGATTTGAATGTGAATCATATAGTAAGTATACTATAACTTTGTCAAAGTTAAATCACTTGCTTTCTATTATTATTGATCTGCACCTCGTGATCTAATTAAGTTGGTCCAACTCAAAGAGGCAAAAAATATATATATTTTGGGCTTGTGGTTTTTCCCAGTGAACTTACAAGCATTCTATATTCTTCACTGATCTCTGGAATGTTAGAAATGGAAAGATTACCAGATGAAAATATCTCAAAGCAGCCATTTCCCTCTTTCAATATCACAGTCATTAGTGACCATTTGAGGATACAACACATCCCCCAAAAGATAATTATGATTCATATTTGAAATTTTGATATCCACTCCTCCCCGCCATGGTCACGTGATTGAATTTTGGCACTTGGCAACCAACTTGCATTTATCTCTATTTGCATCATCTCATATGCGACTGCAGTTTATGATGCTTTTTGCTAGAAACCATTTTTTACTTCAAGTCATTCTTGCATTCTTGCTCACTTTTTATGTTCAGCCAGGAAGATTTTAGGGAGGAAAAGAGAGTGAGAAGGAAGATATACCATTGAGTTTTTTCCTGAGCCTGTTAATGCCTTGTACAGCAATGGTCAAATATAGTTACATAGAATCTTGGAAAATTCATATCACTTAATACAGGGGTGTCAAACTGGATTTCTTTGGGGGACAGATCAGCATTATACTTCTGTGGGTCAGACGAGGGTGATATAGGACAGACATCTCCTGCAGCACCCTGCAGGTGAAAATGGGGCATGGGAGGGTCGTGCACGGCTCTCATGGCCCATTCTTGGCCTGGACGCTCTCCTGCAGCACTTTGCCAGCAAAAATGGGATGTGGGGGCATACACAGCCACCTTCCTCATGGCCTGTTCTCAGCCTGGACAGCCTCTTGCAGCACCTTGCTGACCAAAACAGAGTGTGGGGTATCATGAATGACCCATTTTGGTTGTCAGAGGCACCGTAGGTTAGTCCTTTGCTATTTCCAGGTCGGCCCGGTGGCCAGATTTATGCATCCTGTGGGCCGGATCCGGCCAGCAGGTGTTGACTTTGACACCCTTGACTTAATATAAATGATGTATAGTTCTCATTCCTACTTTCAGAATGAATCAACTAATTTTGCTGTTTGGGCAACACAGTATATATCATAGCATTCACCAAAATATATTGGTAAGCTATACCTACTATGAAGTTCGTTTTTAAAATTTCCCAAATGTTCTCAGTTTACCATCTTATGTGGATATTACTATAATTGGTTATACCATACCTTAAAAAGATGAAGTAAAATTAGCATTTGAATGTAACTGCAAGTTCAATCACAGTTACAAGTTTGCCGCAGATATTGGACAAATCTATTTTTCTTCCTTCCTCCCTCCCTCCCTCTCTCTCTGTCAGAATGATGAGGTTGGAATAGATTATCTTTAGTCTCCTTAAAAACCATATCCATAGAATTTATCTGGTGTTTATTATCCATGAAGAATATAACTATATAAAGGACATAACCCATAATAAGAATTCCAATCATGGAAATAAGTAAACCTAGGGAGAAATATTTATTACTATAGTACTTATAAATATATATTGTTCCAAGTTAGATGAGAAATTTTTAAAAAGGTCAGATTTGTAGTTTGTGAAGAAGTGTATTTTTACTAAGTAGTTGTAATTTGGGAAAATATGATGAGATTTAAGCAAATGATCAAAATATTTGCAAAAGGCCTTACTTTAAGCTATTTTTAATATGAACCTATCTAAAGAAATTTTGCTAATGCCCAACAAAGGATAATCATAATTACAAGCTTGCAATCTGTGTGGCTAGCAGTGCTAATAATAGCAGTAATAATTATAATAATCTTTTATTATATCTTTTTCAGACTTTTATGTAGTCATGACATAAAACTACAATGCAACACCATTTCCATTTTGGCCTACCACTGTACATGAAATCCTAAATTTCATTTGTGACACATTGATGTATCAATTTTAGTTATTTCACCTAAATTAATCTGGCATAATGTAGCATTTATCCCTAAAAATAGTTCAGAAAATTCATTGGTTAAAAATAATGTGTAGTTCTTCTGAAATATGACAGTGCTGTTTTATATTGTCCACAAAGTTATGTGGGCCTTATTAATAGTAATGAAGAAAAGTTGAAGTTGCAATTGTATAAGATTAAATATTTAGTTTATAAAAATATTGACTACTATCTTTAATCAATAGTATGGCTTTTATTTCAATTGTTTCATTATTTAGATCATATTATATAGAATCAGTGTATAAGTCAGTTAATTCCTTTTTATTTCCTTATCTATTATCTCATAATTAGAGGAACTCATTATGTCAACTGTTGCATCACCCATTAAATATAAAATAAAAATTACCAATTATAAAGAACGAAATTCTATTTTAAAGGGTTGGAAAATAAACAATTTTAAACGATTTTGATTTTGATTGCTCCATAATAATAAATAAAATAAAATATGTTATCAAAAACACTGCATCATTTTTTCTCTAATTAAGATCTAATTATTAGTTTAAAAAATAATGAAACCCTATGTAGCCATATTCCATAACTTTTATTTTTCTATTGTATTTTTACAGTGATGAAAAATAAGTTATAGCATAATTTACTTAAATTATGGTATATGAGATAATTGTATGCCATGCACATTCTAATAACTATCCAATATTTCAATTTCATGTAATTTATACATATTACTGCTAAATTCCACAGGAAAATATATTTTTCCAACAGCCATTTTGCAATAGAGGATTGATATCTCTATTCTAGAAAATACTAGAACCTGATTAAACACTTATGCCATATGTTGCCACTATGCTGATTTCATTGGAAAATAAAGGAAAATGCAGTTTTCTCACATAGTAGAATGCTGATCCTAGTTTTCTCAATTCCATTTATTCCTTGAAAATTTTCAACTGGATTTATAGAGATTATCCTAATTGACATACACATACATTAAATTAATCTTGCCATTTTTGTTAGAAAGGTCAGTTATCAAATTGTTTTTATGAGCCCCTCTTTATTTATTATTTTTTTTCAGAATCACCTATTCAAATGGTTCTTAAGGTCTGTGTAAAAAAAAAATTGCTCAAGTGGCTGTTTCACCCAGCAAACATATCTCAAAGCACCTGCATGAAGCAAACTGCATCACCAAATATGCTATGTTCAGCTCAACAATCAGCACCATTCTAAAACAATCAGAAACTTACATACGAAACCCGTACTCGCCGCCGGTGTGCCAACCCACAGCACTGCATGAAGAGGACAGCAGATAACACTCAGTATAGGGTCTCACCGAGCTTCAGTCTGTCTTGTCATTTCCTCTGAGACACTGGCCATTCCTCTTTACTCTCCATCCCCAGAAAAGGAGAACAGGTACAAAAAACATTCAGCCAAGCAATTTTGTTAAATGTGCCCTTGCGGCTGATGAAACAGTGTATGTGAATGTGTGTTCCTTTAAGTAAATCAATTCCTTCTATTTCAGCTGAATATATAATTACAAAATGTCTCTGTCGTTAGCATCCCTATATCACTAAAATGCATCACAGAGATGAATCTTTTCCTAGTTTAAGGTTTTATATTACCTGCACTGAACTTAGAAAAGAATCACTCAGAGAATCCTATGCCTGTAGCTTTCAAAATTCCCTTTTTTGTGCATGATTTCTTAATGCTGCCGTTGCTGTTGCTGTTGCTGTTACTGCTGCTGCTGCTGCTGCTGCTGCTGCTGCTGTTATTTCAGGCTTCATTTCAATATAGAAACGAGAAAGAACATCTTTGATTAAGTGTTACCTCTGTACAATATTGAACACTTCTGTTCCTTATTTATTCCCCTCCCCCAAACATGAAAAATGATTGAGTCTAGACTTGAATTCTCTCTGGGTACTTTGGACTACAGAACCACTGCACAAATTGTCAGAAGCTTTGTCTTACAGTACGTGTTTCACATGAATTGCAGGCAGAGATTTTTTTTTACCGGCTGCAATACCTGACTAGCTTAGGAGCTGCAGCTGCATATTTTCCTCTTGTTGACAATGCCAGAAAAGATTCTAAAATCGTACTAAAACAGTCACGTATGACAATATATATTTTGAACAATTATGGAACCCAAATCAAAGGAGGTTTGTGAGCCATTTTGCCAAACTATTACTTTTTGCAAGAAACAAAAAATGAGACAATCCTGAACCCAGCAAAAAGAACTGTACCAAAGGAGATATGTTTCCAAAAGTCATAGATTCTAAGGTGAAACCACACACAGTATCAAGACATTTCTTCTAATTACAAACAAAAGTTATTTGCCTGTTATCATAGTCAATTTAATTTATTTTCAATTTATTTTTTCTATTTATTTCAATTTATTATTCTTATAAGAATAATATTTTGTAAAACATTGCATATCAGCATTTTCCTTCCAGAATTAACAAATCAATGTCAACTTTCTCCTCAAAGACCTGGTTTAACAAATCAGGGATTATTTTCTTCTTCTGAAAGTATTGCCATTTGTATTCAACCTTGTGAAGAGGCAGGACTTAGAATGAGACACTGTCCTCTAGATAAGCTCAGATTACAGACCGTGCCCCAACTATGACGATTCATTCAGCAAATGTTCAGAATTTCGACAGTGCTGAATGATGATGTGAATATGCCTCGTTCTTGAAGATCCATCCATCCCAGCATTGCCCACACTATAATATGATTGCAATCTGGGCACTTTGTAATTTGTTTGCACTTACAATTGATTTCAGCACCCCATAATCACACAGTCATCTTTGTAACCTATTTGCAATGAGAACAAATTTGATGTAGTAGTTACAGGACTTGGCTGGAAATTCTAGCCCCATTTTAGGCATAAAAAACAGCTGGATAATTTTGGGCCTCTCTCTCCCTCTCTATGACTAAACAGTGTGATTCTAATTTATGATCGCATTACTTAGCAATGGAAATCCCAGTCCCCAATTATCATCATAAATTGAGGACTACCTGCAGCATAAAAGATTATTTTTATTAACATGTTCAAATAGCAAATTTCCAATTACGAATCACATTTCCTTAGAAACATCTTTAAAATTTAAATGCAGAATTCTGCATCTGAATTTCATTTTTACATTCTATTACTCCATTTTAAGTTTTAGTCTGAAGTTTTGAAATATATCTACCATCACATTTTAAATCACCTGAGGGCATCAATAGCAGCCATAGCTGGTTGAAGCTCGACAAAAGGTAGACAATTATTAAACTGGCAGATAGGTGGAAGGAAGTGGGAAACAAAAGTGAAGAAAACTCCTATATCCCATCTTTAGAAATGTTTTCCCTTCTGTCAAGTTTGTTGGATTGGAAAATGACAACTATATTTAAAGTTAAAAGATAAACAATCACTGTGAAGCAAAAATATCAATCGCAATCCGGACATGCTTGAAAAAATTCCTATTTTTCCTTCCTCTTTTCCCCTTTTACAGCAGCCAACCAACTTGTAAAAACAGCAAAGATTCTGGCTTTACTTGTTAATTATGACAGAAAAATATTTTAAAATATATTAAATATACACTAATACATGAACTTTTTTAATCTCTACATTTTTTCTTAAATAAAATACACATTTCAGCCAAAAATTAAATCTCCCTCAAATAAAAAGTGTCTTCACAACTTGATCACCAAGTCAGAACCTTTGAAAAAGTAATTTGTTTTTCTAATTGGGTGGTTAACTACAGATACTCCTTGACTTACGAATATTCACTCAATACTTGAATTTATGGTGGCATTAAAAGAAGGGATTTATGACTAGTCCCTAAATTATGGCCACTGCAGCATCTCCATGCACTTGGCAGCCTGAACTTCCAACTCCTCCATCAACCCATCTATGCTCTTTTTGTCCTCTGCACTCCGTGGTCTAACGCCATAGCTAATCATTACTATGTTCTTTTTCCTGCTATTGACCAAGTATATCCAGCCTGGTCCATTGTAAAGTAACTGCTGGCTATACAAAGCTTTCTTCCCCAGGTTGCATAGAGTGGTTTCCTTGTGAGACCTTAGGATGATGACTTCATGTAGCCAATTGATGCATCATGAAGGGCCAGGCCCGGCATGCCTTGTCAGCTTTGGAAGCAAGAAAATGGCAAAGGTCAGCCTGGGATTGCAAAGTACAACATGCCAGAGGCTTCAGAGAACAGGATGGAGAAAGTAACTACGGCTTCCACATGGCTGTGCATGCCCCAAAGGCCCCTTTGTGCTGCCTGGGGAATGGCGACTTTGCCCTGGCTGTTAGGGCTTCCCAGAGAGGAGGGCTTCACAATGTGTCAGCTGCCCTCCCCCAGGGCCTCCCTTCTTCCTTTATGGCATTCCTTCATTCCTTCTTAGGATTCCGTCCTTTGTAACAATTCATGCATATAGAGAGTTAGGACAACAACCAGGACTGCCAGGATTGTTATTGCTAAGTGATGCAATCATGTGACATCATAATTTATGATTGTATTGCTTAACAACTAAAATTCTGCTTCAAATCTTTATCCACAACCAAGAATTACTTTTATTAGAGATATGTTACAGTGTATTAGATAAGCTGGTATTTGAAACCTTAAATAAGCAAAGAAGGGAACAGAGTTCCTAACTAAATTTATCTGAAAAGTATTGCAACTCTAGAAATATTGCAAAAGGTTTTCTAGGGATTCTTCTACTTACAGAATTGTACATGGATTTATTCAGAAAAGTTGTAATGACATTCTTAATAATCTTGATAAAACAGAAGTAAACTCTGTGACACTACATATAAAACTTATATGAAAGAAAACATAATTTATATATATATATATATATATATATATATATATATATATATATATATATATATATATATATATTTGTTTTCTGAGGTTCTCGCTGGTATTTGTATGTGGATCTTTGGTTGTTCGGGTTTTCTCCCAGTAAGATTCAAAGTGTCTGAACAGCGTTTGATGAAGTCTCATTCATCATCATCAGGCCTCTGTCTTTGGCTCTTGCTTTTCAGAGTGATGTGAGGTTGCAGCTGCTTTTTCTTTCTAAAGAAAGAAAGAAAAAAGCAGCTGCAACCTCACATCACTCTGGCAAGAGCAAAAGACAGCCTGATGATGATGAATGAGACTTCATCAAACGTGCCTAGACACTTTGAATCTTGTGGGAGGAAACCCGAACAACCAAAGATCCATATATATATATATATATATATATATATATATATATATATATATATATATATATATATATATATATATATATATATATATAGCATTAATTTGATAAATTTATTTTCTGCCTAATTCACTGTGAGATTAGGCCCTACAAAATAAAATGGAGAAATGAAAAGAAGTGTAAATATCACAATAGAATAAACAATGTAAAGAAAACAATGAAAATACAGCAATGTGAGAATAAAAGATGGGCCAGTGGAGAAGCAGGAAGTAAGGTGGGAGGTGGGGTTTGCTATCAATCTAGGAGTCACTTCCATTATAGTATTCCTCCATTGGATCCCTAAGCCAACTGGTAGTGCTAGATCTTCAGTTCTCATGAAACAATAGGAGTGTGGAGGCAGATCTCACCTGGGAAATAGGATGTTTCAAAGGTTGCTATAGCAGAGAAATCTCTTATTTTGGATCTCAATAGTCAGAGATCTTTGACCAATGGTACCTGCAGTAGGCTCTCTTTGTGAGATGAGACCTAGATGATGGTTCCCTTGTCATTAGGGACTTCAAAAATCATAAGGAAAACTTAGAACTGCATCTGGAAACAGACTAGTAGAGTTCATGGTAGGTATAATATGGGCAATTCTAGGGGTCCCAAGACTACTTTTGATGCTGCATTTTGAATCATCTAAACCTTCTAAATGGATTTCAAGCATAGCCAATGTACAGTGTATTGCAGTAGTCCAAATAAGAGATGACTAGGCTTGAATAACTGAGCATTGGGAGTAATGATCCAGGAAGGGTTGCAGTTGATGCACAAAATCAGAACTGTGTAAAAATTCTCCTAGTTATTCACTCCACTTGTTGTTCAAGCAGAAGTCATGAGTCCAGGATTAATGTTACAAACTGGATATGAATGGAATAATACAATCTCATCCAGGACTAAGGATGATTTAAAACTTGGATCTTGAGACTCCATGCACCCAAAGTAATTTGGTCTTGCCAAGGTTCAGTTGAAGCCCATTCTCCACTATTCAAGTCCTTATAGCCTCAAGACACCGTGAGAGGGTAGAGACAGTATCACTTGAATCACCAGGTGTGGAGATGTAGAGTTGAGCATCATCAATATATTGGTGATAGATGATCTCACATAGCAGCTTTACACAAATGTTAAATAGGAGACAGTACCGAGTTCTGTGAGACACTGCAAGCAAGAGATCTCTCATTCTCTTATCAACACTGATTGGCACCAACCTTGGAGAAAGGAACTGAACCAGTGCAAAACTGTATTGCCCAGCCTAAGTCACATAGATGGTCCAAAAGAGTACCATGGTCAATGGTATGGAACAGTGGTGGGATTCAATTTTTTTTAATTAATTTTTTTAACTAATGGTTCTGTGTTTCTGTTTGGTGGGCATGGCAGGGAAAGGATACTGTAAAAGGATACTGTAAAATCTCCAGAGAGGTGATATTTGCTGATTCTCCAAACTACTCAAAATTTCCTCTACTGGTTCTCCAGAATTGGTCAGAACCTGCTAGCACAATCATTCTCACTGTCCTTGACATCTTAGTGTCTTTCCATACCACCTCTGGTATGGAAAGACACTAAGAGGTCAAGGACAGTAAGAATGATTGTGCTATCCCCATCGTCCTTAAGAGTGACCAACACTGACTCTATCCTATAGCTGAGAGGAATCGTGAAAACATGGTCAGAAAACTGGTTACATACAGGACACTCTGAAGATGTGAGGCAACCACCTTTTTTACCTCCTTTCCTAAAAAGGGAAGATGGAGGAACTGGAGAAAAGTTGTCCAAAATTTTTTTTGGGGGGTGTTAGGTAGTTTTTTTAATGAGAGGATAAATCAGGATCTAATTCCTGGGAATGTCCTCTCTTGCAGTGAAGAATTAATTGCTGTATGAACCCACCTGCTGATGGATTTCACTGTCCTCAAGGCTTTCACCAGCCAGAAGGACCTAATTGACAAATGGCCGCACTGACACTGTACAATGCAACTTCCTTAGATCCAACAGAATTGAATAGTTCCCAAATTACTGGGCAAATCATCTCCTCAGGCATCCATAAAGACATGCACCATGGATGGATTCTAACTGATACAAATCAGAGTAATTTTATCTGACAGGTGTTCAACAAATTCTTCTGTGTGGCCCTGAAGATGATTATCTAATTCCCCCTGGCCTCAGATGGACAGGATGATCTGGAATTTTATATCTTGAAATCAGATTATGAATACAATACTAAATAACATTTATATGATTTTTTATAAATCTTTGTGATCATGAGTGCAAATCAAATCTTTACTTTGATTTTTTTGCAAAATTTAAAAATTACTTATGCTCAATCTCTACCTAGTGTTTCCTTGTACACATTGTAAATCAGTGGTTCCCAAAGTGGGAGGTACTGCCCCCTGGAGGGGTGGGATGCCTTAGGGGGGCACTGAGAGGCAAGGGGGCTGGCAGGGGGGTGCTAAGAGGCGGCAGGGGGGTGCTGGAAGTGAGCAGCAGGGCACAATTCAGGGGCGAGAAAAAATCCCACCGCTTTGGCGTTCGAGGCAAGGCCCTGCAAGATCACCCCACTGACTTGCACGCTCTGGTGCAAGAAGGTCAATGTGGTGATCTTGCATGGCCTCGCCCCGAATGCAACATTGGAAAAGGAGAGCAAAGCCAGAGTGGCTTTGCTCTTCTTTTCAAACATCCCGCTGCCGCCGTGTTTGGGGCGAGGCCCTGCAGGTCCACCCCTTTCACCAGAGGCACCTGCCCAAGCAAGTCCAAATGGAACGGTGCACAAAGTCAATGAGGTGAGCCTGAGAGAGGGAGAGAGGAAAGAGAGAAAGAGAGAAGGAAGAAGAGAAAGAGAAAGGGGAAAGAAAGAAAAAGGGACAAAGAAAGAGGGGAGGTGGAAGGAAGGGACAGAAAGAAAAAGAAATAAAGGAGGAAGGGATGGAGGAGAAAGATAATGAGATATCTACTCTAGTCCAATCACCTGCTCCAGCAGGGTTAGAAGGGAGTGTGTGTGTGTGTGTGTGTTATCCTTGTAATTTACCAATACATTTTGGTTTTGCCTTCTTCAGAATTGGCACTGTAATACATTGGGGAAAAGTATTTTTTTAGGGTGGAAATCTGGTCCAATGGATCCTGTTTAAAGCCTCAACAAAATGTGAGAGCTTCCTGATAGTCTTGGCAATGTTTCGTCCACAAAACCTTTAATTAATAGAAGCCAAAGATGTTTCAATGTGCTGGCAATGATACCGGCAAAGATGTTTCAATGTGGAAAAGGGCCTCTAAACTAGGCCTCATTTCAATCTTATGCATCAGGTTTCCCTCCCTCTCCCTCTCTCTCTCTCCCCCTCCCCCTCCATTCCTCCATTCCCCTTTCTTTGTCCCTTTTTCTTTCTTTCTCTTTTCTCTTTCTTTTCTTCTTCTCTCTTTCTTTCTTTCTTTTTCTCTCTCTCTCCCTCTTCCGGGATCACCCCATTGATTTGGTGCACCGCTCTGCTTGGACTTGCTTGGGCAGGTCCCTCCAGTGCAGTGGGCTCAATGGGGTGGACCTGCGGGGCCACCTAGAATGCGGCAGTGCCGGCATATTTGAAAAGTAGAGCAAAGCCAGTAGAGCAAAATTTTTGCTGCAAAGAATCACAAAAGCTTCTGGGTTTTGCACAAGAAGGGACACACATGTCAATGCAATTCAGCAACATAAAATAAAGAAATAGAAATAAAACAAATCAACAAGAATCGGCAAAGCATCTCTGATTAGATTTTATTCACTACTAGAATCTAATCAGAGATGCTTTGCCGATTCTAGTTCAATGACCTGCTCCAGCAGCGTTGGAAGGGAGTATGTGAATATATGTGTGTGCATGGCTGTCAAAACTCCAACAACAGGTCAAGTAGATCTGGGGAGGCCAGTCATAAATTAGAACACTTGCTAAGCAACCAACCATTAAGTGAAGACCACTTGTATTTGGTTTGCCAGTCACCAAACCACACCCACCCGGTCACATGACCAGCAAGCCACACCAACCAGTCACATGATCAGCAAGCCATGCCCAGCCAGTCATGTGACCAGCAAGCCACGCCCATCCAGTCACATTACCAGCAAACCACACCCTCAAATTAGGCCATACCCCCAGAAATTTGAAACCCACCCCTGGGTGGGGGGCATTGAGGATGAGTTTGTAGCACCAAGGGGGGGGTGGACTGAAAAAGTTTGGGAACCACTGTTGTAAATAGTGATATAAAGTCAAAAATATAAATCAACATGACATTCTTTGAATGTCATTGTATATTTGAAAAAGCCATTAGATGTACGTACAAGTTTCTGCAGACTTCAGCCAAAATTCAAAAAGTTTCATAATTTGACTGTATTTTAAAAATTAATTTTAGCTTTAGTAATTTAAAGTAATGTTGAAAACATTACTCTAGTTACATCAAATAATAAATAAATAATAAAGTTAAATTAAATGTAATGCTAAGTAAAACATTTTTCATATAGATAATTTATGAGAAAAGTAACTATTATCCTCCCCTTGTTACAAAAGGGGGGCTACAACTCTCAAAATATACAGCAAGTAGAACATATTGATTGATTGAATGAGTTAATATCTCATCTTTATTATTTTTATAAATGACTCAAGGCAGTGAATTCCTCTTTCTATTTCTCCATAACAACCTTGTGAGGTGAATTGGGCTGATTGATCCAATGTCATTCAACGGATTTTTCATGCTTAATCCAGGAGCGGGCTTCAACTGGTTCTCTGTCTGGTTGCTGGATGGGTGTAGCCATAGTGGGCATGGCCTAGTCAGCCTCCTGTATCATGGCAGGGGGAGCATTTTCACCCTCTCTGGACTCTAGAGGCTTTTTTCAAGCTTCCAGGAGGGTGAAAACTTCCTGGACTCTGGAGGCCTTCCCGGACTTCCAGGGTGGCCATTTTTCACCCTCCCCAGGCTCTGGAGACTTTCCTTGAGCCTCTAGGAGGGTGAAAATGGCCTCCCCTGGCTCCGGAGGCTCTCTGGAGGCTGGAAACAGTCCCATTTTCAGCCTTCCAGAACTTCCGAAACTTCCAGGAGGCCCATTTTTCCACTCTCCCCGAGGCTGTTGAAGGGCCCTGCACTTACCTGGGATCCAAAACAGGCCTCATGGGTACTCCTGCGTGGGGAGGGGTGGGCGGGTCAGCCCGGGGTGGGATTTGTCAGTTCGCCGAACCAGCCATAAAATTAAGAACCAGTTTGCCCAAACTGGGGAGAACTGGAAGCAGCCTACCCAATTAGAACTCACAGTATCCTGGTTTCTAGCCTGGTGCCTTAACGAAAATATCATATTGGGAGTTATAGGCATACTAAAGTTAAGTATGGAAAAGCTACTGCAGCTAGACAGTCAATATCACACACACACACACAAATCAGCATGAAAAGCACCATTTACTATTTAAATGGTATATAGAAATGTTGCATTTGTTTGAAAACTATACTTTGTCCAACAAGAGACTTTCCATTATCCTCCAACTTCTGAAAATCAGAAGTTGAAGTAAAGTCGCAATTCGGTATAAAGCTAATTTTAGATGATTACCCATTAATTTTTGAATTTATTTATCTCAAATGAGAACTAAAAGGGTCTATCTTAATAGTTACTGGATTGGATCATTTCAGAGTGCTCCTTTGTAATTTATAAAAGACTACATTGTTATAGATTATAATTTTAATAAAGTTAAAATCATAGTGTTTCATTTAATATTTGGGAACTATAATGTGTTGAAAGTAAACACATCAGAGCCAACAGTAATATGATAAATGAAAACACGAAAGGGAATAGATACTATAAACAAAATGTAAAATATGAGCACTTCTTTTTAGATTGTATTCATAATCAAGCCAATTTGCCCCCCCAAAAAAAATTTACCTACATCAAATTATATTCTGATTTTAGTATTTCAGTTACATATAATGCTAGGTTCTGGTATCACAATGAGTCAACCATCACTTGGGATTTTTCCAGGATTGCCCTTCCACATAATTACATCGCCGATAATCTTTTTGGTTTGTCTACCATTGGTGTAATATGTGGAAAGTAACCCAGAAAAGAAGGCAGGCAAGCAAGAAGCTAATGATAATAAGTAGCATTGCTAAATATGTGTTGCCATTAAATGATTGGTGTCCAAAAGATAATGAGGCTATTCTTGAGCTATTCAAGGGGAAAAGGGCAGGGGGACAAGGGCAGCAATGAGGGGAAAAAAGTATTGTCTTGTACAATAAGCTCCATCCCTTTTGTTCACAATCATGACATCACATGTACAAAAGGACAGAAACTTTTTTTTAAAATAAAGTTTAATTGAGTTTTAACAAAACAAATAAAACATTTTGTCTGAGTACAGCATGGTTCCGGGTTATCACATTTCCATACAGAAACAATTTCATATGCATATTCATCTTATGTATTCAACTTCATATCTTATTACTCTTTTTCCAACTTCTCACTATTTTTCCCTTTACTTCTCTTAATTTTCTTTTATGATTATCTCATTTTCTTCTTATTTAATTGTATTTCTTTTACCTAAATTTCTATATTTTTTTATTCATTATACTTATACTTTCGTCTATCTTGTTTACAATTTCATTATGAACATTCTTAAAAAGCAAAATTCCCTCTATGATTGCCAATTAGAGTGCAACACCTTTAAGTCTTATTGTTATTATCATATGAAATTTCATTAAACATTAAATTTGTGCATTCTAAAATTATAATATTCAAATTTCTAATATCTATTTTATATTATCTAAAAATCATCATTGAGACTCTGCTTGGTACTTCCCCTTAAAAATGTAAAAAGAAAAATTCTAAAATAGCAAAAACAATACACACACACACACACACACACACACACACATTAGTGAACAAAATACTTATTCAAATTCATTCTAGTACTGGTATGAGCCTTGTAAATCTTTTCAATATTTATCAATCTTTGAGAACAGTTGAAATATTTTCTTCCTTTCTTCATTATTACTTAACAAGCATATCATTGGATAATCATACAGTTTTATCTTATAAGTTATTTACTATTAATTAGCAAAATAATTATTCTAATTCATTCTAATAACGGGTATAAATTTCCTTATAAATCTTTCACATTTCTTTTCAATATTTTTTCAATATTTTATCAATCTTTAGAAACAATGTTTCCCTCTCTTCTTTATTATTGCATTAATTATAAACATACCATTACATAACAATACAGTTTTATCTCATAGATTATTTACTTATTTCATTTCTAACTCATTACAGTATTCTACTATCACAACACTATCTTTTGTACCTTTGCAGAATCCTTACTTTTAACTTAATTTAACCATTGTCTCTGTGTTTTCTAGCTGAGCAAATACCTTTAATCCTAGTACATTTCCCCTTTTTCTTTATTTCCTGCTTTTGTCCTTCATGAGGTCTTTCCCTTTCTATCTTCCCCCGCTTTTTCTCATCCCCCCCTTTTTATACCCTTCTCTCTCTAATTTTCCCTTCTGTGGTTTTCTTTTCTGCTTCTCCTTGCTGTTATACTTCCTTTTCAGAGTATTTTTCTTTTTGGCTGTTCTCTTTAATCTCAAACTTTTAACTCCTTTCCCCCTTTTTACCACATTTTGCATTATTTGATCATTGAAAATGGCTTCTTCTTTGTCCTGCCTTTCTTCTTGCTCTTGAAGCTTTTCCTTTGCTTTTCATAGTTCAGGATCTCCATTTCAAGAAATTCAAATATGAAGCCAAAGGATCTTCCTCCCCTTTCTCCATCTTCTTTCTGTTTTTTAAAACTCATCTTCAATTCCTCCAGGAGTGATGCCATTTTAAACACTTTTGAACAACCACCCAATTGATTTTAAGTAAAAACAGAAGAAGGAAGGAAAGGCCAATGCCAAAAGCTATTTTTTTTATATCACCAAATGATTCCAAACTGTTCCTTCTTGTTTCTTTCCTTTACTTTTCCTTTCTGTGGGTTACTGTATCTTTTAATAAGATTTCAGTTGCAATGTATCCTCAGGAGTCTTTTCAAAGTTTCACTGTTAATCCTCTTTATTGTTCCAGGTGTCACTCCATTTTTTCATTATTCCACGTTCCAACCCTTTTGCCTCCACTCTTCTCCTTTTTAGGGCTTTAAAATGACCAAAGAAAAGATCTTTATTCTCCTTTTGATACTTAAATTTCAGCTTAAAGTTGTCTATTAGTGTCAAAGTAAATTAATATAGATTTCTTTCCATATCATTTGTAATTGTCAATATAAAGGTAAAAAGGGGTTTTTAACCTCCTTTTCTCTCTCCTTCGCCGCTTAAAAGTCTTCTTTCAGAAGTATCCCTCTAAGTACTTTTAGTTTCAGGGTACCTTGCTTAGATGTTCTCTGTTGTTTAGCCCGGTCTATCCTGCTTTCTTCTTTGTCTTCCTCCTGCACAATCTTATCCAGTCAGGTTCTCCTTTGAGGTGGCCATTTCTGACCATCGCTGCAACTGTCTTTGGGAAAGAAAGTTTAGACCAGCCAAGGAAGAGAGATGCAACTCTCCTCCACTCGGCTAGCAATTTCCCCCCTCTACGGGGTGGCTTCAGCCCCGAGTCCAAAGGATCGGGGCGTTCCAGCGGTGAGCACAGATCGAAACCGTGCACGATCGCAGATTTCAACCTGTCGCTAAAGAAACCCAAACTGGAAGTCCCAAAGGACAGAATCTTTGATGTGTTGGTGCAACATTACTTTGTTTATGTGCTCCTCCAAAACATACCACCCGATGGCCAAAACAAAATTTATCAATAGGAAAAGGAATGAAATTGGCCAATAAATTTAATAAAAAATAAATGGGTGCCCAAAGAGAATCATACACCAGGATTTTTCAATCAGGGTTCTGTGGAATCCTAGGGTTCCATGAAAAGTCACTTGGTTTCCCAGGGACATCATTATTTACTTAAAAAATTAATGCAACACACTCTCAAGTGATGAGGCATGGTGGCGCAGTGGTTAGAATTAGTATTGCAGGCTAATTTTGCTGACTGCCAACTGCCAGCAGTTCAGCAATTCAAGTCTAATTAACTCAAGGTTGACTCAGCCTTCCATTCTTACAAGATTGGTAAAATGAAGATCCAGATTATTGGAGAAAATAGACTGAAAACTGCTTAGGTTTACAGAGGGCTGTAAAACACTATGAAACAGTTTATAAATCTAAGTGCTATTGCTATGAGCAGAGATAGAACAAAAATCTAACTACAATTCCTTGTGAGTTATCCGGTAGTATGCTGTAAGATTGTTTATTTGGTTGAATACACTCTTAACTTTTCAAGCAAGATAGGGGACACCATCGATAATAAGTAAATTCTATATTATGGGATGGGACAGATAAATTACAGGAAGGGTGAAGTGCATTTTTCAAGGAATCAATGGACTCCTCCAACTTAATCTATGATGTCATTCTTTCCCATTCTTTCTCCTATGTCTTTTCCCTATAGTTTTCATCTAGTAATTTTATCCCAATACTAGTAAGTTTAATCATGATAATGATAATAAAGAATTTAAATCTTCTCAGGCATTTCTATGGGCTAAAAATAAAATTGGTCTTTACATTGAGCATTAATGGGCTTTATGCGGATTGATCCAAGTTGTCCTATTCTATTGTGCCTCATCTGTGGCAAACAACTTAGAAATGCTGCAATGGCTAATTTAAAAGAAACTTAATTACAAATCATATGATAAGTAAAAGTTCTGATTATTTTAAACAGCTATTGAAATCATAAAACAGTAAAGTTTTTTTTAATAAAATTACAATCTTTAAAACGGGCCAAGAAGTAAATTATTTAGTAGCAAAACTTATTACATAGCAAAGGATAAGTTACAATTTGGGTGAGAAAGTAATTATGCCAGCATATAAAATAGTAATGGCAAAATGTTAGTATCAGATGCAGTATGGGTAATTGAAAAAGTTCCAAACCGTACAATGAGTGAGCATATTGATGACATGTCACATGATGCTGAATAACTTTGTGTGATAAACTGGAGCTTTTCTATTCAAGTTGATGAGTTCAGATTTTCACCAATAAATGTCATTTTAAGGCATTTGTAAGACTTGTAAATGATGGTGAAATTGTAGAAAACTTTCTGCTGTAAAGAACTATATGAAACATGCATTTAATATTTTGTCTGGAAACAAAACATCTATCCTGGATAAATTTTGTTGGCATCTGTTATTGATGGTGATCCATTAATGGTTGGCAATGGTTGTAAGAAAAGGAAACCCTGATATGGTTACAACACATTGCTTTATTTACAAGGTCTTCACATCCAAAACTCTGGGAGATGGAATAAAAAAGTTTGGAACACTGCTATAATAACAACTGTCAATTTTATTACACAAAGACCATTTCATTCAATAATGTCTTTAAAACTATGAAGAAAAATTCTTAACAAAGTATTTGAACTAAGGGTAGAAGAGTATTTTTTAAAAAATAGTATTCTACCATGTTTTCCTGAAATATCTATCCCCAAAATAAGCTCTAACCTGATTTTTTTGGGGGGTGGATCTAATATAACTCCTATCCCAAAAACAAGCCCGCGGAATGGGTGTGGCCTATCGTCTCCTTGGTGCAGCGCAGATACCTGTAAGTCTGAGTGTGAAGGCAGAGGCATCGGGGGAGAGATCCGGACATGCTATGTGGCCATCTGGATCAGGGGAGGTTTGCACGGCACCACTGGCAGCAATGGGAGGCAAAGACCTAAGGAAAGGGAGAGAGGCGATCCCAACTGGGATAAGTTCATGGGAGGCTTATGCAGCACCACCAGCAGCAGAAGCACGGGGATGAGAGAGACAATCCCAGCTGCTGGGCTCACGGTAGGCTTGCTGGAGGTTATGCAGTGCTAACAGCAGCAGTAAGAAGGGGAAGCAAGCAATCCCAACAAGCTGCCCACTCCATCCCACTGTCTCTCGGCTTACTAGTGATTGCATCAGGCCTCGTCCCCCCACTCCCCAATGCCTCTGCTGCCAGTGGTGCCACACAAGCCTCCCACAAGTCTCCTGTGAACCAGACAGCCATGCAGCACATTTGGATTGCCTCTTCCCCCCACCATGCCTCTGCTGCCGGTGGTGCCACACAAGCCTCCCACAAGCCTCCCATGAGCCAAGCATCTGAGCAGCATGTCTGTCTCCTGTCTCCCTTCCATGTCTCTGCCTCCCATTGCTGCCAGTGGTGACACACAAGCCCCCTATGAGCCTCCTGTGAACTGCGCAGTCATGCAGTACATCCAGATTGTCTGTCTTCCCTCCCCATGCCTCTGCCTCCATGCTCAGAATGAATAGTATTTGTGCTGCAAGGCATGCCAAGAGCTTGACCACTGAAGCTGCGGACAAGCAATCAGTGGGACAGGGAGGGCGGGGCCAGCAGTATCTGCATTTCCACTCCCATCGGCTCCCACATTCGCAGTTTCCTATACTTAAATAAGACCTCCTCGAAAATAAGCCCAAGTGCTTATTTTCAAGCCCAAAAGAAAATAAGACCAGATCTTATTTTCAGGGAAACATGGTACTTTTTGCTGAGTACTTTGAAGATGGAGAATAATTGCAGAAACTAGCCTTTTTAGTGGACACCTTTAATCACATGAACCAGTCAAAGAAGTATCTGCAACTGGAGAAAACATTTTAACTTCAAGTGACAAGATTCTTGGGCTTAAAAGAAATCATATTTTTATTTCTATCTATCCTGCCTTTATTATTTTTACAATTAACTCAAGGCATACAACATGCCCTCCTCTTCCTATTTCCCCACAACAACAATGCTGTGAGGCAAGTTCAGCTGAGAGAAAATAATTGGCCCAAAGTCACCCAATAGGTTTTCATGGATAAAGCAGGACTGTAAATCAGGGTCTCCCAGTCTCTAAACATTAGGCCAAATTAGCATTTTGGGGAATATTTATGTATAGAAAAATCATGATGCAAAATACGTTTTTACTGCTGCTTGGGCTTGAGCATGAGAAAGGATACCAGAAAATCTCATATCTAATTGAAAAACACATGGAAGTACTCCAGAACAAAATTGATGAGTGCTTTCCCTCCCTTTCAGTAACAAATGTACAACTGGATAAGAGTTTCATTTTGAAGAAAGAGGAAATACATGCACTCAAGATGAGATTCACTGCTGTGCCCTGCTGTGCCCGTGGAAATGTTCTGGATTTCCATCAAAGAAATATATCCCGCAATTCATAAGATGGCATCAAACATATTGTTGCAGCTTTCAACTTTTACATATATAAACAAACCTTTTCTTATTTAACAAGTTTCAAAAGCAAAGTCATAAGTCATCTTATTTCATTTGAAGATGAAAACCATTTATGCTTATTTCTAATTCAATCCAGAATTGAATTTGTGTGGCAAAAAACAAGCACAGGTTTCATATTAAAGATACAAGTTTCATTCTTTATTTTTAGTTTGGGAACACTGGTAATGTGTATATACAGCCTACACACAAAGCAAATATTAATTTATAACTTCTGGCTTATACTTAAATCTGAATGTGAAGGGGTTTCCCGAGACTTGAAAAACATTTTAAAGGTTGAGAAAGGCTAATGTATACTATTATGCAAAGAAAACCGAAATGAAATCCAGTGAAATATCTATTAGATTAAATAAAAAGATCTTATCAATATTGTAGTTTTGATCATTTAAGACGACAGCTAACACATATCATGTGTATTTGATTTACAATAAATTGCTTAGATCAAGGGTGTCAAACTTGATTTCATTGAGAAGCGCATCAGGATTGTGTTTGATCTCAGGAAGCTGGGGTGGGCATGAGCAGCTCAACGTCACTCATGTTGGAGGTGTCTGTGATGGCCGAAGCACTCTATCAGTGAAAACAGGCTACCAAGCTCAGGTTTCGGCTACGACAGTCTCCTGCAACCCTCTGCCAGCAAAAACAGAGCTCAGGATGGCTGCGCAGGCTACTCCTTTGCTGTTTCCAGGTCAGCCTTTGAGGCCTTGATTTTGACACCCCTGGCTTAGATAATAATAGGCTTATCAGATCTCAGATGAAAACTACAGATGACCACTAGGATTACAACAAACTGTTGGATTCTCTGCATCAGTTTGTTGCTATCTAGTGACTATCTGGAATGCTGCATTCCAGATTTGGTAGTTTTAAGCTAGTGAAATAGAGAATAAAGTTCCTTTAAGCAAGATTTTAGTTTTTAATAGTCTGTCAGCAATAAGCATTATACAGAATAAAAATAGATTAATATCCAATGTGCAAATGAACTGTGAAAATATTTTCTCAAACCTTGTAGGGCCCTTATATAAGTGGCTTAACAGTGGCTTATAATATTAAATATTTACCTGCATTTCTTTAGTTCTACAAGTTTACACAAAACAAAAATAAGGCAACAATCTACATTTCCTGTAACACTGTCCAGATCTAACTTGAGCTGTCTCATTTTCATCTGAAGATCAGTGCCCAAACACTGTATCAAAACTTGCTAGTCTGAAATTAAAGAAGATTTTTGTAACTTGATGCCTGAAAATATTTCAGAATACGTAGTTATTTCTTGTAAAAATCTTATGTATATTACCTATGAGAAGAACAAAATATTAAAAGTAAACGCGGATGTATCACTCAGCATATTAAATTAATTTCACATGAATATTGTTTATTTATCGCCTTTTAATATTTAAAAATTCAGATAAATTTTGTTTGAAATTATACTATCTGATTTTTCTTCAAAACAGCTTTGAGGAAACAGCAAGTAATATTTTCCTACTATTAAAATATATTAAAATGCAATAATCATTTGCTTTCTTCAGTTTATTTTAAAAGATTTGCCTGAGTCAAAACTTTTGCCAGGAATTCCTCCCCTGGAAGACTGAGAAGAGAAAAACTGAGGAGGGGGGGAAGAAGAGAAGAAAAATAAAGAGAGAAACTGAAAGGCAAAGAGTTTTCAGAGATAAATAATAATATCAGCACTTCATCCTTTTTAATTGTTTTGTTTATTTTTAATGTAATTAATCTACCCATTTTTAAATACCGTATATACTCGAGTATAAGCCGAGTTTTTCAGCACATTTTTTGTGCTGAAAAAAAATCCCTCGGCTTATACTCGAGTGAGATTCCCTTTGAAAAAAAAGTGGAGCTCCGGAGCTGGGCAGCCGCTTCCCTGCTTCCGTGTTTCCTTTGCAGCTTGTAAGCATGGGGGTAATCGGAAGCAGAAAAGTTATTGCATGAGGATATATTGTTTTTTCTTTATTTAACTGTTTTTAGCGGGGGGGAAAGACCCACCGTCATGTGAGAATGCTCAGACACGAAATCTATCCACCTGAAAATAAGTGTGTGTGTGGGGGGGATTTTAACAGAGGGAAGACATAGGGAGAAGGCAAAGCGACGGAAGATCCTTCAGGGGAAACTGAGGGGAGACTCACCCTTGGTCCAGATGAGCCCCCTTCCCCGCCCCTAAGGAAGCAGAGGCAGCCAGCAAGGTGGCGGCGGCGGCTCGCATTGTTTTCTAGGCTCTAGGCTCGCGATCTCAGAAAACAACGCAAGCCGAGGTGCCGCCACCACCTCCTCCCCCTCCTCCCGAGTGGACTGAAAGCAGCTGGGGCTAAGGAAATGAAGACACCTCGGCTCGCGTTGTTTTCTGAGATCGTGAGCCTAGAGCCCAGAAAACAACGCAAGCCGCCTCCGCCACCTCCTCCTCCTCCTCCTCCCGAGCGGACTGAAAGCAGCTGGGGCTGAGGAAATGAAGCCACCCCTCGGCTCGCACTGTTTTCTGAGATCGCGAGCCTAGAGCCCAGAAAACACGAGCCGCCGCCGCCTCCTCCTCCTGAGTGGACTGAAAGCAGCTGGGGCTGGGAAATGAAGCCACCTCGGCTTGCGTTGTTTTCTGAGCCTAGAGCCAGGGTGCTTTCATTGCACGGCAGAGCTTCTTGTTTCAGGAAACACCGGGCGTCGTTGCTGCCCCCTGAGGGGAGGGTGATTCTGGGCTGCGCGATTGGGGGACTTCGTGGCTTTGGGTGGATGGGTGGGAGCGAGGATGGATGGAGTCCGCGAAGCGGGGTTTGCCTGCCCTTGCTGGCTGCCTCTGCTTCCTTAGGGGCGGGGAAGGGGGCTCATCTGGACCAAGGGTGAGTCTCCCCCTCAGTTTCCCCTGAAGGATCTTCCGTCGCTTTTGCCTTCTCCCTATGTCTTCCCTCTGTTAAAATCCCCCCCACACACACACACTTACTTTCAGGCAGATAGATTTTGTGTCTGAGCATTCTCACATGATGGTGGGTCTTCCCCCAAAAACAGTTAAATAAAGAAAAAAACAATATATCCTCATGCAATAACTTTTCTGCTTCCGATTACCCCCATGCTTACAAGTTGCAAAGGAAACATGGAAGCAGGGAAGCGGCTGCCCAGCTCCGGAGCTCCACACCATTTTTTTTTTTTTCAGAGGGAATCTCACTTGAGTATAAGCCGAGGAGGTTTTTTTCAGCACAAAAAATGTGCTGAAAAACTCGGCTTATACTTGAGTCAATAAGTTTTCCCAGTTTTTTGTGGTAAAATTAGGTGCCTCGGCTTATATTTGGGTCGACTTATACTCGAGTATATACGGTAGTAGAGCTGCTATCACATAAATAATAGAGTTGCTCTACATTCTCTCAGTAGATATATTCTGTTACAATATTATTTCATTTAAATCATTATTGTTGAATACCTGTTTTGACAATTAATTTTAAAGACAGAAGGGCAGAAAATGTAAATAGCTCTGGAAAATACATATAGAATTTCTGTAAGAAAAATGTTGAGCTGTTTTAATGACCTTACTCAACTAGAGCAAAATTTTCAGCCTAGTATTATAAACTTGGAGACAACAAATTATTATAAATAGCACCTTTTGCTATTTTTATGTTATATTTTTGTTGTTTTTAACTTTTGTTGTATTTTACTGTTTTTTATTTTATTTTTTAAGAGTTTTAAAATCTTTAAAATTCCATCCTCCCTTGTTGTTTTATGTAAATAACACTCCTTCCTCATCCACTTTTCCTAGGAACAATAACTCTATGAATTGAATTGGGTTTGGAAACTGGCTCAAAGTCACCCAGTCGGCTTTCAAGCTTAAAGTGAGACTAGAACTCAGTCACCTGGTTTCTAGATTGGTATCTTGATCACTAGACCAAACTGAGTTGCACGGTTATTATATGATATGGACAGCCATATAAATAAATTTATTCAATAAACAAACAAATAAATAAAGTAATTATGTCATAAATTATTGGACAATCATTTATCTGAGATGGTATAAGAACCCCTACCTTAGTCAGTGGTTGGACTGAAAACTCTCAGGGCTCCTTCTAGCTCAATGATTTTATGATTCCTCACTTCTATTCCCCAGTACCAGTAGTGGCTAACCGATGAAAGGTAAATATTCTTAAGAATTCAATTTCCATGCTAAATTCTTTCTGAGAAACTTCAATCAACAAAAATATTCAGATAAAAAGTAATTAAAAGTTATTAAATTGAATGATATAATTCATTTCTGTTTGAGTTTCAATGGCAATTATGTCAGCCTACAATTATCAAATCTGCTCTAAAATGTATTAACATTATCAGTTTTGATAATGTTAATATATATTACATAATTTTAATGTAAATTTTATATTAATTACTAAAATGTTAGAAGATAGAAATTGGATAGATGTGTATAAAGAAGAACTATATACACACAATTATACATTTGACTTTAACAGACAGAAACAGAACTAATCTGTAATATAGCCATATTATTAAGAAAGTTTTTTTTATTTTATTTTTATAATGAACTTTATAATACTACATCACTATAAGGAGATGGTTCTGTCAAGTTAAGTCTGACTTCTTGTAAATGAATATATACAAATATCAAGACAGCATAATGGATAATCTGATTATCTCCTTATGGGACTTTTCCCCATTTCCATTCTAGCCAACTGCTCAGGATTTCTCAGATGGTCCCTGGTCCAAATAGGATTGAATGCTTAATTTTGAAATAAGTCAATGTCAAATATTACTATTTGCTGAGGATTACATCACCATTGTAATTAACTTGCTTTAAAAAGTACAGCCATATGAGTGCTCTAATGCTGATTCAAAAACTAATTGAAAAAAATGAAATGAAATATATTAAGTGAACACACTAATGTTCAGTCCTCTTCTCATCCAAAGCAGCTCTCTCACATATAAATTAATGTGAACAGAACACCAAGAGAAGAAAATACAATAAAAATGTACTACATCTATATACTGTGTAACAAATGCGCACCTTCAAGTCAGTATTGACAGCCTATAGGTCCCTGTAAGTTTCCTTGGCAAGATTATTGATTTGCCACTGCCACTTCCTAGAGCTGAACGACTGTTCCATCATCCAGTAGGTTTTGTACCTAAGAGGAGGCTAGAACTCATGGTCTCTCAGTTTCCAGCTGATGCCTTAACCACTATATAAAACTGTCTCTTATTTAATAAATAGTGAAGATAACTTCTACTAGCATCGGAAGCTATGCATCCTCTGAAATGAAATTCTAAATTAAATTATCTGCAGTACTGTGATGGGAAACCCCTTTGGTAATTGGCCTTAAATAATTCACATGTCAAAGAGCTATTTCTATATAATCCAAAAATCTAGCCATAGATTTTGGAATGATTCCCATTCTTTCTTACAGAATTTTTCTAGCAGAGAAATGTTGTCAGTTTTCTTGAATTACTGCAGATTTGAGATCTTCATACAAATGTTCAGTAATACAATAATGCATGCAAATTGTGGAGACCATTCCTAAATTTTTATTCTTCTTTCAAATAAGTACTTCATGGTGGATTTGGAAGTATGTTTCAAGTGTTTTGTTTGAAATACCCAAAGCAATTCTAAAAGCCAGGAATAGCAAAGTTGATAATTGGCGGCAGAAAACATTTGGAAGGCTATTTTTCTGCAAAATAAAGTGTCATAACTGACTGAAAGGGTATCCAAACCTTTGAACTATTTATATTCATTATTTTCTTATTTTGAACATGGAAACAATTACATATAAATACTAAATAAGGAAATGTGCATGTGAATTTTCAGAAAAAATACATATCTAGGTTTTTAGATTTCAGGGGTTATATCAGCATTTGTTCATACAGGAATCCATTGAAACATAAAGTTCATACAGGAGTGCCAAAATGTTTGAAACTCTATATGTAATTACATCTTGGATTCTCGGGTATATTTCTATACAGTTAAACACACACACACGCATGAAGAGAGAGGGAGGGAGGGAGGAAGGAAGAGGGAGAGGAAGGGAGGGAGGGGGAGAGAGAGAGAGAGAGAGAGAGAGAGAGAGAGAGAGAAACCCATTTTGTTTAGTACCATAATTTGAAAAATAAACAGACAAACAACGGCAACAGCAAATTGTGAGATCTAAATGCTACTTTGGAGCTAAATGTTGATGATACCTATGGTATTTAGCACAGAAGGAGTATTAATCACTGCATTATTGATTTATTTCATTCTTCTTGGATTGACTTTATATTTTTCTTCTGGAATGTATTTGGTTGATAATGTTAAAACACCAACTGTACATTTTTCTTAAAAAGCTGGTGATATTTTCCCACAACATTCTATATAGATCATATTATCAATTCATACACAAAACAGAAATAATTACAAAACCTTCATTTCATAGTCACTGCGTGGAGAAATAAAATATACTGTATTTAGTTTTGGTCACTAGATGGCAGGATTGGCCACCTAACTGTCACACTTCTTAAATGCTGTTTCTAACTACAGACACACATTCAAATGCATCTCAATCTGTTCCCTCCCTTTTCAATTATTGAAATCCTTCTACTCATCAATTAAAACCTTAGTTGAAAAAGTTACATAAAACCCTTTAAAAGTTATTTGATTTTTTTTTTAACAAACATTTTGAAATTAACTTTGGTGCCAAATATTCAGCTATTCACCATAAACTATTGTGTTCATGCCACAATTGCTCCCATGATTGTTTATGGCCATTAGCCCATAGTAATATTGTCAAGGCTTGTTTTTCTTGAAATATTATTCCTTCTTTAAAATACACCAATTAAAGAATTTCTCAACTGACTGTATTTCTAAAACATTTACAAACCTTGTAGCAATGTAGAAACTGCTACAATATCTGAAGAAATCACATTTACTGATAATTCCAACCAAGCTACACAATTTGAATTTGCATTTATACACTGTAATCTGATGTCAAATTCATTCACATCCGTCCATAAAAAACAAGGAAAGTAAAAAAGCAATTTGCAGATGTTTTCAAATTTTACTTTTTTATGTTGGCAAATTTCATTGTTTTACTTCCTAGAGTGGGGAAATAAATTGATAAAAGGTGTCTATAATTTTACCATATTTATTTATTTTTATTTATTTGTCAAAAGCTTACAATATAACAGAAACAAGAATAAACATAAGTTTAAATACAAGAAATAGGAGCTAATAATTGGGGACAATAGGACAGGGACGGTAGGCACGATTGTGCGCTTATGCACACCCCTTACAGACCTCTTAAGAATGGGGTGAGGTCAACAGAGGTTAGTTTGAGGGTAAAGGAGTTGGGGTTTAAGCAGGTGACAACAAGGTAGTGAGTTCCAGACATTGACCACTCTGTTGCTGAAATCATACTTCCTGCAATCAAATTTGGAGTGGTTTACATTTAGTTTATATCTGTTGTGCACTCTAGTGTTGTTGTTGTTAAAGCTGAAATATTCATTAACTGATAAGATGTTTTGATTTTATGTACTATGCTTAAGTCCAATCTTAGCCGCATAGTTCAAGGTTGTCTAAGCCAAGAATCTCAAGTCTGGTGCTGTAGGGCATTCTGTTGTGAACAGAGAAATGTAGTACTCTTCTGGTAAAATACTTCTGGACTTGCTCAATTGTATTTATGTCAGATATACAATGCAGATTCCAGACAGCAGAGCTGAATTCAAATATTGGTCTAGCAAAAGTTTTGAATGCCGTAGTTAGCAAAACAGTATTACCAGAGTAGAATTAAATTTACAACTCTTAAAGCCTTTTTGGCAATACTGTTGCAGTGAGCTTTGGCACTTAGATCATTCAATATAAGAACTTCAAGGTCCTTGATAAAGTGAAGGTCATCAACAAAAATATACATCTTATATGTAGGCTAAACTTTAGGCCAGGATTTCTTTCACATTCAAATGGTTTCTTTAAAACAGTGTTTTCCAAGCCTGGGTACATTACCCTAAATTGGGTAAAAGTCTTTTTTTTTCTTTTTGGGGGTGGGGGGGTCGAGTAACAACATACTAACCATTACCTAATTACAGCAGGACTTCTGTTAAGCAGTAAAAATACCTTTTTGATTAGTGTTTTTGAGTGATGAAGGAAAGTTTGAAAAGTATTCTTTAAACTATTAAAATCTCTCAATTTGCAACTATTAAAAACTAAAGAAATATCATTCAAAATCTGCTTTATAATTAAACATAAACATAAAACTGGCTTAATCCAATGAAAGGAGAATTCTATGCACATTTTTTTAACTTTGCTTTCTACTCATTTGCTGTAACAGCATTTTCACTTCTTTAATCCAATTCAGGTTTCAATTTACCTACTACCTTGTCAGTTATCTTGAAATCAATATTCTCTATTACACAGCTTGCCATAAAAAAACAGCAAACAGCAGCCTTCCATACAGCATAGCAACAGGAAAAGTCTAAAATGGAATAGCTTAGTTTCTATAGTAACTATCACAGAGACCATCTGTAATCAAATGGATCAAAGCAAGGAAACTATGATGAGTAATTCAGCACAATGGAAAACTATTTGTATATGAGAAAACTTGCAAGACTGTTAATGATTTTGATTTACTTTATGGCAAAATACTTTAAATAAGCATTTCCAAATCATGAACATAGTAATTTTTGAAATGTTTTCATTGTTACATAATCCATTAAAGAGGGATGAAAAACTGAAATTAGGAAGGGATGGTATGAGAAATTCTCCCTCCAGAAATATGAAACATGACATATCATATAATATTACATACATGTATGTACACCGAGAGAGAGAGATTCTCAAATAATACCTCAATAGAGCTAGATTTCCCTGATTTTCCTGCCATTAAAATATTGTTTATCCATACCTTATCTTACTCTATCCTTTCTTTCATTTTCCACTGAAATTTTAAAAATTGCCCACATAATTCATTATAATAATTAAAACCAAAAAGTACATTGCTTAGTTCTGGATTTCATGAAATCAGTACAGGAATAAAATATGAAATCAACAATGATATAAATGTGCCAGAATTATATAATTATATCTAAATAAAATATTGTATGGTAGTGTGCTTTCCTAGATATTATTCTCTATAAACAGACATGCATGGAAATATTCCATAGAAATTAAATACCTATGGTAGCTCAAAAATATTCAGGTGTACTAAAAATATATAATATTAAAATATATTTCATAATTTCCAGGCTCCATTGCCCCAATGCATTTTGCATTTTAGCACTAAAAATAGCCTGAAAAAACTATGCTAATAAGCTGGGGCATGACTAATTATTATTTCTTTGTGTGTGTGTGTGTGCGCACGTGCATGTGTGTGTTTGAATGCTATTGTGTGTTGGGCAATCATGAATCAACAATGATATTCCTACAAAGGCAGAAGTATGGATTGAAACTGTTAATTACAGTTAGCTTTTTAATGGTAACATTCTCCAGACTTTATAGCTGTTTTAACTTTTGTTTTACATAGCCAAAGTCCATTTATTTAAAAGGCAGCAAGCACACAGTTTGTATGTATCAATAAATTTTAAAAAATACATTATTGTCATCAATTGATTTTGTTAGAAAAAAAGTAATAGCATATGCTCTTCCCAACAGAAGCAGAACATTTCATTCCGTATCTTCATTATTGTCATGTTTATTTATAAATTAACCTTTATGAAATACATTAATTATAAGAAATATTGTATGAAATTATGGTCTTCTTGAAAGATGCATACTTTTTTCCAGTAACACTGCTTGAAGAAAGTGTTTTCGAAAAACTGCAATAGGTTTGGGAGTTGATTTTGCGTCATCTTCAACCCAAAAAAATCAAGCAGCCCATCTTTAATAATAGCAGCCCATACCAGTACCCCATCTGCACCTTGCTGATGTCTGAGTCGAAATGGAGCCCTGGGCTCGTTACTGACCCAGCCATGGGCCTATCCATCTGGTCCGTCAAGAGTGACTCTCATCTCATCAGTCCATAAAACCTTTGAAAAATCTGTCTTCAGATATTCCTTGGGCCAGTCTTGCCATTTCAACTTATGTTTCTTGTTCAGTGGTGGTTAGCTTTCAACCTTCCTTACTTTGGCCAAGTTTCTGAGCACTGAACACCCTGTACTTCTAGGTTCTTCAAATAGGCTGCAGTTCTGGAATATGACAGCACTTGGGAATAATGGGTTCCTAGTAGCTTCACGTTTGATTCTTCTCAAATCTTTGGTAGTGAATGTGTGTCTTTTATTTTCAATATGTTTCTTGAAACCCTGTTGACTATTTGCAACAAAAATATTTGATAGTTATGTGATCATATCTCAGTATCTTAGCAATTTCAGGAGTGCTGTATCCCTCTGAAAGACTTCGGGAGCCCATTTTCATTGGCAGAGTGCTCGGGCCACTACAGGCATGAGTGGCAGCGTCAAGCTGGCCACACTGCTCTGGCCAGAAGTCAAATACAATCCTGATGCGGCTCTCAATGAAATCAAGTCTGACAGCTCTGCACTAAGCATTTAGGTTTATACAGTATTTATCTAAAGGACTTAGGACTGTATATTAGCACAATAATTTTCCAAAAACTGAACAGAATGGTTCCAAATTTGGTGTGGGAATAGAAGATGGGAGAAAATCAAGCTCAAAAATGGGGGGAGGAATAAAAAAAGAAGGATCACAACTTGCTATGACACTTCAATTCCTATGCCCCATCTCAATTCAAAATGGAGCTATTATTAAAGAGTTTGAAACAATTCCCGAAAACTCTTGTACATTTTTCTGTCTTGCTTACTGCAACAATTTTCAAATAAAATGTAAGAATTTTTTTCTGATATGCTGCAAAGATCCAAAGATCAACTAGCACTTCTGATACCCTCTGATATTCTCAGGTTAATAATTTTTCTTAATTCTCACCTCTACAAGATTCTGTTTTCCCAAATAAACTATTATGTTTAACTTATTTAATATTTAAGACTGCTTCTTTTTACTGTCCAAATCAGCAAACATGAATTTGTCTGTTAAAATTAATTTTGTGTTGTAAAACATTTCTTAACCAATCAGAAAAGTTGTATTAGTCCATATGAAATATTGTTATGTATTAGTGCAAATTAAGTAAGTGGAATAAGATAATGAAAACACACCCAAAAAGAAGGGTGTTTGTCCAGCTAAACTGATAAACAAAATGACCTAGACATCTTCAGATTTATGTTTTAAAAATTCAGAAACAATTCAGTAATTTATATTAGGATATGGCTGCCAACTTATTCATACTTTTAAAGGACACCTCTCCTCATAAAAGGATTAAATGTTAAAATCTTCCTAAAATAATAAACTTAATTTAAACTATAGAGTTATGCTATGTTTCTGTTATCTCGTCATCTTCAGGTTTAAACTTAAGAGTTTCCAAAAAAGAAACTTTGAGGGGGTCTTTCATGCTCTTGAACTTACATCTGTTTTTTGCAGATGTTTCATTATCCAAACCAATTAACATTAGCAATGCTTCTCTTGTGCCCAGATATTTATAGGTTTTTGATGGCTCCTCCTTGGTTTTTGTTTTTTTTTTTGGAGGGGGGGCGGATTCCTGTGGATTTTCAGTGGATTTTGTATTATTTTTCAAAAAGCTGTAACCTTTTGAATGATTTCAGAGATATTTGCTTAGCTAAAAAAGAACAGTGGAAATGAGATGGATTTCCAATTTCCTGACTATTTCCCCATTGATTTTCCTTGTGAGAAGCATTAAAAATGACTATAGTAGCACTGAGATGACCAAAATTTTGCCAAATTTCAATCCCACAGAAGTAGTGAATCCCAGATTTGAGAAACAGTCTTTTAAATTAACCCATTTGTGGTATATTATTTCAGTTTCATCCAATTAAAGGTTACAAATTGGAGAGTTTTAGTAAAATGTATTTTCCTCTTTTTTTTACAAATCCTTTTTATATCCAATTCACTGCAAACACATATGTCATTCAGTAACTTGCAAAAACAAACAAAAGGCAGATAATGACACATATATCATAAGCAAGGATTTTCATTACCTATATATCAATAACAATATATCAAAATACACAGAACTTTCTAAAAATGCTGAAAAAACGTTGTGAGCAATTAGCATGGAGATTAGCAAAGGAAGTATTTCAGCTATAATGCTTTCATAAACAGCAGTTGAACACGGATGGAAATCAAGGTACCGGGTTATCCGTTCTGAATTCTGCACTATTGAAGAAACAATTTTATCAAGGGATATGAATTATCAAACACTATCAAAGGCCTTTGCATAGTAGAATTCCAATTAGAAGATAAAATATTACTTCTCTAGTTAATATTGTGTGAAATAGGATTCCCCTTCCGAATAAAATTTAAGGTACTATAATTGGTCCATACTAATTAAAAAAACACAAAACCAAATTATATGCACAATTCATATTATATACTTATAAAGGGGAATTCTTTAGTTTTTGTCATTTGATCATGTTATATTTTATACTATATGGTATCATCTTTAGATGCAAGACACAATATTGTCACTTACAAGGTAGAAGATGTTCAATGATAGCTGCTTTTATCCCCATTTCCCTACGCATTCCCATTTTACCCCTATTTGTTGATACATCCTCATTTATTCCCTTTTGCCTATGTATACATTGTTTCCCCATTTGCCTATACATCCTACTCACCATGATAGAAAATGCTCCACCTTTAACAAAACGCTCCATCTTACTCGAAAAGCTAAAATATAGATGAGGTAAGTCTTTCACCAAGTGAAAGCCACCCCAACACTGTTCTTATAACAGCAAGAATATCTCTCTTTTATACCTTTATATAGACGAATATTTGAAAGTACAATTAAAATAAGTCCTTTCTTCGGACTTTTTTTTAGTATAGCAAGACAAGAGACAAGTTCAATTTGTTTCATTTTCTAGTAAGGTCTGGAAAATGTTAGCACTTTCTGTTCATTATCTACTGCCAAGGGGACAGCCTGACCTTAATATTACTTTGTTAATTTCTTTCCCGTCTAGTTAGTGGAAATGAGCATGGAGGGTTTTTTTAAATCGTGATTACATGTTCAGTGGTCAAACATTTACAGGAAAATCAAAACTTGCATGTATTTTTGCTTTTATTATTTCTTTAAAAATAATTTTGAATATAGATTTGTTGGGTTTGCAAAACAAACCAAAAATTATAACAATACCTATGTTTTATGTTAGTTAAGAAATATATGTATGTTTTAAAATTATTTAAATTAAATATTTCTAGTGTTATGCTTAAAAAAGAGCTAGAAAACAAATGGCATAGTGGATCTGAAGTGAAGAGATTGATTTTAGTCATTTTTTTTCTTCTCTATGTATTTTCTAAAGGTTAACTTATCTTTCTGGATTGTTTTAGGAATAACATGAGGCTAGATCACAATCTATGTTCATCAACTTGCAACCCAAGAAAAAGGCATGAATAAATAAGTAACACAAAATGGAGCATTAAAAGTCATGCATAAGACTAAAACTTAATAGCTTTGAAAAGCTTGTTAAACCTCATTAGCTGAGAATATATGACACCTGTTAGAGAAGAAAATGTAACATATATAGGTACATCTGTTGTCAATTTTAAAAAAATAATAGTTCCATGTTTGAAAAAATAGTTCTGAAGGAACTCTGGTTAGCTTACAAAGATTACTCCTTTCATTTTATCTCCCCCAGCATCAGCTCTGTTAGGTGCACTGGGCTGAGAGAGTTACTGACCCAAATTCCCACCAGAGAAATTGCCATAACAAAAGCTAATCTTGTCTTTGGTTCTCCTCAGTCTTTGCCCAAGGCATTATGTTCATGAGACTTATCATCAATGTTTATATAGAATCAGCTGATTCTAGATCTCTGATAGAAAAATAAAAAATAGATAATATAGAATAACTTTCCCTAAACTATTGTCATCCAGATCTACTGGACCTGCTAATAATACCTGCAACTCCAATGTAAAAGGTTAGCTGAGTAACACTGTGAACAGCCGCACTTCTTGATGATTTAAATAATCTGTGCTACAAATATTACGTTAGCATTTCTACATCTAATAAGGCATTATTTTATATTCATAAAGAGTAAAGGGTATGAGTTCAATGCCTAAGAATAGCCTTCCTTATATTTACATTTATGAACATTTTAGAAACAACAGAAACCTAACATCATTTTGCCTCATCTTACTATTAGCAATCTGAAATAAAAATTCAATCCTGAGTATTAACATAAATCCTTATCATATCTTGCCCAAAGAACTGAGAGTCCTGTAAGATTCTCCAGTCCAACTACAAAAATCAGAATCCTCCCCATCCCACATACAAAATTACATTTTAAAATTATTTTATTTACAGTGGGTATGCAGTAACCTAAACTTAGACATAGTTCCAGACTCTCCTAAGGAAGGAAAAGGTGCATTGGTCTTACCGGATGCTACAATAGTTGTAAATGTGAGGATCAGTCATACTTTTTTCAGAGCTGTTTTAATCAAACAAATGGTTGTAAGTCAAAGACTACCTAAATTCATTATATATGAATATTTGTATAGCTAAAAGACTCCCTGTCTCCAATTACATCTACTGTCCTATCTATCCTAGTCTGCAGATCCATCTGCTAAGAAGTTCCATCTGAGAGGTCCCAGAGACAAGCCTTTTCTGCCATATAGAATCTCATCCCACCTCCAAATCAGTCCCAATCATAGTGACCTTTCTAGAAATCCTCAAAATGTGGCTTTTTTTCAAAAGGTCAGGAGACTCTCCTGATAACAGGGAGCATGCAAATTGCTTGCATCATTTCAAAGACTTTGATGCATTCTTTCTCATGGTAGTGAAGGAAAGTGTGTGTTTAGTCTACTAGGAATTTTTAATAATAATTATTTTCTTTGTATTTTAATTATAATTGAGCATTTTTCTATTTTCTATATGCCATTGTTTTGAGTAATGCTTAAGTAGAAAGGTAGAGTGTTCAGTTACTAAATCAATAGAAATATATTGCTCATAACCTAGCACAGAAGCTCATAAATATTTCAGTTGAGCATATGTATTTGTCACCATATGTACAATGTTTTCAGACAAATTCCTAGCAGTCTATTTTAGTAAATCAAAATGATTGCTTGAAGGATTTTCTCCAAATGCAATATTCCTTGTCACATTTATTAGCAGTTCAATGCATACATATTACAAAACTAATGAAATATTAAAATTATAATCAATCATTAATTCATTAACTTGTCTTCTTATATTTGCATATACTACAGAATAAGTAAGCTCTACCAAACTCAGTGGGGCTTAATTCTCAGAAAACATATAGTATGTATTTGTAAATATGTTTATTAATTAAGGATCTCATAGATTATTTCCAAAGCATGGACTTCATATAGTAGAAGTCCCCTACTTGTAAAGTGTTTTTTATCAGGGCAACCTGGTCTACCCAATTGTAGGATGGAGCATATGCTCCGTTCGTTAGTTCACCTTCTTGTACCTCCTCTCTTACACCTCCTATGTCTAGAGTGACTCTTAGAACTATTTTGTTCTTCTAGTTATAAAAGGCTCATTAGATTACCCTTTTCATTTTTAGATGATAAATGTCAAGTGCCTTAGAAAAAAAACCTTGTTGGAAGAATTACTGTTATTAGCATGTGAATGAAAATGGCTTGTTTTTATAAGACAGCTTCTCTGCTGTTTTATAAATGTTTTTGCTAAAATTAAGTTGAAATGAATATGTATCCAGTTCTAATATCATGCAATATTGGAATCTTTCCCTTATATGGTACCCTCAATACACATTTAGCCTCAATTCCAACACATTAGTTGCACAGCCAAAGGAATAGGACATGGGAAATTGGGAAGAGCACAATATTTAATTTTATGTCACTAACCAAAAGTCTTTATGTGACTAACCAAAACAACAATTATGAATAATCATATTATTCTAACCATAGCCAACTGATATAAATAATAATCTTATGCATTAAACAGCATTATTTTTCCTCTTTTTAGTGATTTAACACCTTGATAATAAAACCAATGCTGGTAGATATTACTTACAAAACAGTTATGTAAATCTTGGAAATTAGATCAGTTTTAGGAATCAGTTTACAGAATTGTAATACAATTGCTTAGATAATTCAGAGTAACTACTAGTTTTGGTTCACTAACTAGATGTAGGATAGCAACATTATGGAAATCAATCACTCAGCAAAATAAAAGCAAACTATACCAGAATAGTTTACATAAAGTTATTTATATTTTGTTTTCTTTTACTCCAGCATTTTCAATCTCCAAGTATGAACTATTCAATATAGTGTTTTCCTAACTATCTGAACAGGACTTGCTTTTTAAAATTAATAGATAAATATAAAGTAATAATTACAAGATGTTTTTAGTAACAAGTACAATACTTGTTACTAAAATAATATTGCTGGTTACTACTTATTGCCGTAGAATTTCTTAAATCTAATTATGCAGTTCTCTGATGTTTGCTCCTTTATCTATCATCTCATCTGCAGATTTGATAATCTTATTTTCTAATCACTCATTGAAATCATTTATAAATACATTGGGATGTATTGAGTCTAAAATGGAACCTAGTGGTATATCTCTTGATAATCCCTTCCAATTTCACCACAGCATTTTAACATTCACTCTTTAGAAACTATTATTCAAACAGTTCTATATTCATTAATGGAAACATAGACCAGCTCACAAATGGGATTGAATTGCATGGGATATTTTTCAAAATGTTTTATTGAAAGTCAAAGCATACAATACTATCTGACTTGAGAGTCAGTAATACAGGTAGTGCTCAATTTATGATCACAATTGAGCCAAAAATTTATGTTGCTAAATGAGAAATTTGTTAAGTGAATTTTGCCCCATTTTACAACTTTTTATGCCACGGTTAAGTGAATCATTGCAGTTGTTAAGTTAGTAACGGTTGTTAAATGAGTTTGACTTCACCATTGACTTCGCTTGTAATGAAATCAGAAAAAGTGATTACATGATCCCAGAACACTGCAACCATTATAAATATGAATCTGTTGCCAATCATCCAAATTTAAATCATACGGCCATGGGGATGCTGTAATGGTCGTAAGTGTGAAAAATGGTCATAAATCACTTTCTTTCAGTGCCGTTGTAACTTTGAATGCTCACTTTGAACAATAACTTTGAAAGGAACTATTGTACGTGAGGACTACCTGTATATTGGTTGGCATATGAAAAAAATATTGAAAATTATATAGCATATATGTTTAATAGATGGTGATGATAATTGGAGAATAGCTAATATTGTTTCATTGTTTAAAAAGGGAACTGAGCTATAGATTAGTTAAACATCAGTATTTGAGAAAATCCTAAAAAAAATAATCAAGCAGTACATAGCAAGTATATAAGTATATAGAAAAGAACAAGGTGATACTTGAAGTCAACGTTTATTTCAACAAAAGATAAATGCAAGTTCTGTATTTGGTAGGAAAATTCTAAGGGCAAGGAGACTAAGTAGCAGTATTTCCAAAAAGGAACCAATTTCCTTTCTGGATCATCAGCAAACATGATGATGCAGCTACCAAAAAAGTACACTTCAACAAGAGTGCAAGATATATTTTGCACAAAGAACCAAAGACAGCTTGACAGTCTGTTCAAGTACCTGAAGGTTTTTTTTTACAGAAGATGGGCAGACTTGTTCAAGACAGACAAAACAATAAATTATAGACCTAAATTACATTTTGGTTGGATCAGCTGTTTCATAATGGAATTGACTATTTCAGGAGCAACAAAATAGAAATCTAAGTACTTATTATGCCTATATAAGTCTATATAATCCTTACACAGTATTATACAATACTAACAGCACTTTAGAGCGTCTACTCTGCAAAAGCAACATTGTTTGGAAACCTTTCATGTGAGTTTCTTATATGTGATCTATTATTTTATGTTTTATTGCTTTGTTGTATTATTTTACTATAATTATTTGGTAAAATCTGTTTGTTTTGTATATAGTTGTGGAAATTTTAAATTACTCTATTTATAGTTTATGTAAGCATCACAGAATGGCAAGATAAAATGTATTAAACAAACCAACATCTGCGTAGAAGGGAAAACACTGATATTTTCTTTTTTCAGGGAAAGGTAAGTGCATTTAGAAACTTTATAACCTCGTTTTTTCTTTTCTTTCTTCTGAAATAAAACACAAACCATTTTTCCAGTTGCTTCTAAATTTCCAAAAATTAGATAAATTTTTTTAAAAAATTCAACTGTTACTGAACTATCTTATTCAGGATTCAATCTTTCACTTGAATGAATATATTGAATTGACTTATCAAACTTTTGTCTCTTCCATCTTTTAAAAACCTATAAACTATAAAAATCATGTGATATCTTTCAATATATGATATGTATAAGCTGTATAATTGGAACATATTTAATCAGCAGATTCCAAAATCTTCATTGCTTTCTTTATCAAGCAAAGGTTTAGAAGCGGTTTCCGTGTAGAAAATCACATTATCATTTTAATCAAAGCAGTCAGGATTGCCATCTTAGCTAACTACATTAATTCCATGCAATATCTTTCAATTATTAGCAAATACATAATTATAAGTCCATGTTGTGAGATTTTTTTTCAAAACATATCACTTGTCAACAGAATGTTTTTAAGAATATTGTTATACTTCAAAATTGTTATACTTCAAAAGGAAAAACAATGGGAAAATTGAAACTACAATTTGATGGATAAATTTATTAAAATAAGGGATCTTATTCTTTGCCTTCTGCAAAGGCTTCAATGGGCAAAGAAATGGGTAAATATACAAACTATCACAATAGAGGAAAGGATTGTGAAATTAATGTAGTTGGCTAAGATGGCAACACTGACTGCTTTGATTAAGGTGATGATTTGACTTTCTACATAAAAACAACTTTTAGACTTTTGCTTTATAAAGAAAAAATGTTTTGATTTTGGAATCTGAGGATTAAATATATTCTGAGTACATAGCTTAATATATATTTTTATGATAGATTTTTATGTATTTGTTTAATCTGAAAATAGAGGATATTTTGTTTGGTATAGAAATATCTAGTAATATCTGTATTTTTGAAATTTTAATATCATTCATTTGTAGTTACATATTTTATTCAGATTATGATATACAGTATTGCTGTTATTATTTGTATATGTTACTATATTTAGTTTCTATATATATCTTATTAAAGTAAAACAAGAGTATTTTATTATATAGTTGTATCTGTATTGAGAGTTTGAAGTAACTTTCTATTTTTATTGTTATTTTTTGTCAGCAGAAATTATGCAATACTATAATATTATTTTTGATCTCTTGAGAAGCAACAGAACCAAATATTACCCAAACAGAGAAAAGTAACATACCTGTCGAACAAAACTGTTTGAGGTAGTGTCAGAAGATGTACTCCCATCTGAGCCTTTAAATCTGTTTTTTCTTCTTGCACCTTTGCCATAAGACTGTTAAAATTAAAAAATAATTGCTATAATTTTATATGGCATTTAAGATTGAATATACTATGTACACTCTAATCATGCATACTTATTTTGTTTATACATTCAAGTAAAATTAAATAAAAATGTTTTAACTTTGTATAAATTTAATAGTAAAAATAAGGAAGAGGGATAATTTTTGTATCATTTAATGCAATCTTGTATATTAGATTTTTCTAACTAACAATTCATAACAAAAACACAGCTATATTGAAAAACTATCAAATTTGCATATATCTTATGTTTTAACAAGGAGTATAGGGATATGCAGGGTTTAGAAATAGAATATCAAGAAATTCCTTCTCTATTTTTAGCCAAAAGAAATACAGCAAATACCTCTTACTTCTGCATGAGAAGTTATCTATTTTACCCATATCTGAAGCCATGGTTTGGTTATTCATGATTATATAAACCAATTAGCTATATTGAAAAAAATCCCTGTATTTTTAATTTTGTTTTAATTTTACAAGGTAGTCCTTTTTTGTATTTACTTGCTTTTCTATATACAACCATAAAATGGATACAATGCTGTAAATGCGATTACCGGTATTAACTGTCTTTTCCCATATTTCACATTATTTTCAGGTATCGGTTTGCTAAGATATATTGTATCTGTGATCCGAAATTATTTTCCAACCAGATTTTTCAATATTTCATCATTAGAATTTGTTTTTTCAGAACTATTTCTTAAAGTTACTATATAACTTACTTTACACCATTATATCTTAATTACTGACATTTGAGTGGGGGGGGGGCGGGGCGGTGGGGGGGTATGTGGGTGTGTAAAATTTAAGAATTATCAGAAAAAGGAAAATAATGTTCAAACCCACATAGTATCATCAACTGGCTAGACCTATTAAATGTATTAAAGTATGTACTGAACTATGACTAAATATTTTGCCAGCAAAAAAAAACTCTGCTTATTTCATAAAACATGATGCCTCGGGACTTGAAGTACATAACAGATATCTAGTATTTTCTGTAGAACTGAATAATTTTTTTCTAGGGAATTTCCTGAAACCATTTTATCACCATTTCTTTTTCAGTGTGATCAGTTTGTTCTTCAAACACACTCTCATTCACCTACCTGATGGTGGTGATGCCACATTTTCTCTTTACAATTTATTTTATTATTATTTTCTCTTCAGACAACAACATCCCCTCTTTTTCAGACCTCGCTATAATTACATTAGTCTGAAAACTAATCAAAGGGATGACTAAAGTAATGTTTCCACATTTCACTCTTATCACTTAAATAGAAAGCAACATTTTAAAGTGCTATAATATGACAACAAAATCCAATTATGGATTATACCTGTTTCCTATAAGTAATGGGGTATAAGATTAAATGCATACCCTTGGCAAAGTTTTTGGCTTATGAATTTATCAAAAAGCCTTTCTTTAGGGATTCTCAAATTTTGCAATGATATATAATCATATAATATATATATATAATCCTCAGGAATAAACAATACATTTCTTACTACCTATGAACAATAATTTATTTATTATTTATTTCAGGTTAGGATTGGGAAATAAATAAATAAATAAGCAAAACCTTTTTGAAGCTTCCCTTTGAAGGTAAACATATTTTTCATTTTCTTTTTATATGAGATAGTAGTTGCTCTAGAACTAGCAATAGTTGAAAAAAAGTATTGTTGAATTTTGTAAATTATTTTTCTTTGCAGGTTCCTATTTGTTAGCAGATCAACTTTAAAATAAACAGTAATCCTTCACAAATTGTCCATGCCCCTCACAAGGATTGCAACCCCAACTTTAGAACTTTATGCTCTAAAGTTGGGAATTTCATCTTTCTGCATTTATATTTAGGAAATATATAATAAACATTTGGGAAAAAATTAATTATTCTTCTTGATTTCCACTGCCACATCTTCCTTGTTCCCTAGGCAATAATACAGACATTCTTTATTATGGATTATCACACACTATTATACGTGGCTCATAGCAGGTTTTCTTTCATTTTAATTTTGCAATTAAATCTACAATTTAAACCCATAATTAATCTCTAATTTAAAATAAAATTCATGTTTCCATTATACTGTTATATTTGGGGAGCTCTTTAAGGCTCATGGTTTCCACATAGAAGATTTTAGATCCAATCCAAAATATATTTAGTTAAAACATAGTCACCTGTGCACATCCCTCGGCATGTTCATACAAAGATTCTATATTCTATGAAGCTGTAAAGAGCTTTACATTTCTGTGAGACCCTAACACTGACTGAATTTGGCATCTGAACTGATTTACTGAGAGCCAAATCACTCACTTTTCTAATTATACAATGAAACTTTCAGGTCTAATGAACATTTTGTGTCTTTATGAAAGAATCTAATGCCTCTCTTCTCAGTTTCAGTGGGCTTCAGACTGCTTCACGGGTTCTAAGGGAATACTGTCTTGATTAGCAAAGAAGGAAACCAATATGCAAAGTGACAGGTTGTTTCAAGGTGAAAACACCTTATAATGAGCTCCAGTTCCTTCAGCTCAGAATGTATTTTGTCTGAAGTTATACTTTTCTTCAAGGCAGCTCATCCCATGGTTAGAGTAATTGGGAAATGTGCCCGGGTGCAAAACTGATGATGCTAATGCTAATTCTGTAAGTCTCAATTGGATTTTTTAATACAAAGGGAATGATAGCTTAGTAGCCAGATGGCTTCACTGACATATCATTTTTCTTTAATTCTTTTTTTAATAATGAAAACATGAACAGAGGACAAACTAAAATGGAAACAGAACAGAGAGGGTGCTATTTTGCAGCTAAAACATACTTGAAAGGTAGCACTAGAAACATATTTTGTTTTCTTTTTTATGAAATATTTGTTGTTCCAGAACTAGCAATATTTGAGAAAACATACTGTTGGATCTTTTAAATTATTTTACTTAGCAGGCTCCTATTTGTTGGCTAGAGGTGGAACTTTACTTGTGTTCCCAGGATGTTCTCGATATTCTGAAGACAGGTGAAGTAAAGATATTGGGAGCCCACTGATAGGTCCATTTCAAACTGTTTTTGAGACATGGTGAGAGGAAAGGGCACCAGGTGTAAGTGCCCCATGAAGAGCTACCTTCTGTCAGAGGAAACAGTGATGTGTTTCAGCAGAAGGTTATGCTCCTAATAGGCAGCAATAACTATACAACCTTGAACAAGTAATTTAAAAGAGCATTGAAAGTACCATTTTATAATACTATGTAAATTCCTTTGCACCACTTGCTTGTGCAGAGCAATTTCTTCTTGCTAATGGTTCTTTAAATTCAGCTCTATGAATGGAATCCTATGCCAGTTTTCTTTCATACTTGTATTGAATTCTGTTAACAAAATCAGGAAATAACTCCTCTCATTTCTGCAGTTTTCCAGATTCTCTAGCCTTGCCTTTCCATATCTCATTCCCTCCAGTAGCCTTAAAAAATATTTAAAAGTGAAAGAGTCTAGGAAAACTATGTTGTGATATGTTATTATTAGAAGTTTTTTAAATTACTAAGAATATCCTTTGAAATGGATCTCAAAAGTGCTGAGGAGACTAGTGATGGTTATATTACAGTATTAATTAACACACTACAGTATTAACATTAAAACTTTATTTTAAGCAAACCAGGCATATGCACTGGAAAACAAAGTGTCTATATTATATGCCCTTCCAGTTACCCAACATATTTTTCCAGTTACTATAGGACTGAATTAACATAATCATGATTTAATCAGTTTATTGAATGAACCATAATTGGCTATTTTTCTAAAACACACTAAGTACTAAATCATATTTTATAAACCATGACTCAAATCATATAGGTAAGACAAAAACTAAACAAATTATATTATGGTTTAGTAAAATGATGAACCAAATGTACTTTCAGACTTACAGTTCTGAAAATATGTATCTTTGGGGAAAAATCTTGGACGCCTAGGTAAGTGATGTTATTTATAGTTCAAAAATAATGCAAAACTATGCATATTTAATCATGATTTGTGAACAAACTATAATACATGGCTCATATATCTTAAGCTAAAAACAAACAAAGCTTAATTCATGTATTCATAAAAAACATTTTTCTTGGATTTTTGCAGATACTGATCAAAAAGCCAGGTTAGGGGAAAAATCCAATTGTACTTCAAACATTAAAGAAATTTATTTTTATTCAATAATTGAAAGGTTCCAGGGTTCTGTACAAAATAATTATCACAATTATACAATTCTATAATTGCAACAGTATGCATGACCATGTAAATGACAATGCAAATTATATGAAATGAATTGATTTTTTTTTTAAAGTTAGTTGCTCACTGGTAATTTCATTTAAAAGATTCCAAAAGGGTGGGACCCCAAAGGTATAATAATTTCTCAAGAAGTAGGAATTAAAATCCATGACATTACGTAAATATTAAAAGGTTACTTAAACCAGAAATTGTCATATTTAGAAGACTAAACTTAGTATCAACAAGATATAAAGGACAAATTAGTGGACTACATCTATTTAAAAACTTAAATAAGTCCAACCCTCAAATTCTAAAACCATTAAGACTATGATTATACAAAAATGTAAATAGATAGGGATGAGAAAGTATGTGGGGTGCATATGAATGAAAACATTTTTTTAAAAAGACATTGCTGATTTGGTGACATATCACAATCAACTTGGAAAATGGATGAGTTAAAAAAAGAAAACTTATAGCTGACACTAGTTATATAAAAGGAGAGGTGAGCAAGAGATGGCAAGCAGCTCTAACAAAACAATATGAATACTAATAGCCTGCAATATATAGGTATATATTTTCTGACTCCAATATGGAAATATAACAATCTGCATTACAATAAAGGAAATTCAGAGCTAATTTATAGAATGGCATGAACAACAAGAGACACAGAATATTTATAAGTCTGAAAGTCTTCCAAGGAAAACAAGGTCTTCCTTTTTTATCACATTTATATGATATATGCAGAAAACTGGATTATTTTCATTCAGAAAAGAATATAAATATATTTTCAAAGCTCAAAGGAAAATATGTGCATCCAGAGCAACTCTTCAGTTGAAACTGGACATAAGTACTTCTTTGTTATTTTTAGGTCAGGGTTTAAAAATGCTACAGAAATTCAAAACAGGCACTAAAGGAAAAGTCAAAAAGATTCAGAACTCTTCTACCCACCAAAAAACTTTTTTCAAAGGAAAATGTGGTAAGTAAAATAATTCCCTTTGAAAAAAGGTTTTTGGTGGGTAGAAGAGTTCTGAATCTTTTTGACTTTTAGATATGCAAAGCAGCTCAAGACCTAACAAAGCCACAAGTGTTCAATCATCTCCCTGACCTTATGCAAAAACTGTTAAAATCAATGACAGCATATAAATATTAAACATTACAGAATGACATACCCCTTTACCTTTCCATTCCCATATAGTATATAAAAATTTAGCTCATATGCAGCATTCTGAACAGAACTTAGAAATAACATTTATAATTTATGTACAGATAATTCTCAGCTTATGATCACAATTGAGTCCCAAATTTCTGTTATTAAGAGAGACATTTGTTAAATAAATATTGACCCAGTTTATGACCTTTCTTACCATAGTTGTTAAGTAAATCATTGCAGTTATTAAGTTAGTAATAAGGTTGTTAAATGAATGTGGCTTTCCCATTGACTTTGCTTGTCAGAAGGTCGCATACCTTCTGACCACAGGACACTGCAATCCACATCGATATAAACCAGTTGCCAATCATCTGAATTTTGATCACATGACCACATGACTGCTGTAAGTGTGAAAAACGGTCATGTCACTTTTTCAGTCCCATTATAACTTTGAACAATTATTATAAGTTGAGGACTATCTGTATCATTTAATTTGAGCTCAACAACAATTACATATTTGTCTTCTACACCCTTTTGTAAAGGAACTGATTAATGGAGTAGCTACAAAATGTAGCTTATCATAGCTGATACTAGAATCAAAGCACAGTTGATACTTGCTGCTTGGGACTACTTGGAAAATTTAGTTTGGACTGTGCGATTGAAAAACATTGCAGAAGGGAACAATGTTTAATATGGGTCATTAATTAATTGTTGGCATTATGTATTACCTAAGTGTCCTGCAATACTAATAGACTGCAATTAAATTCAAGTATTATTTTCTCTTCTCTATTATTTTCAAAAGGTATATCTAGGACTACCTTTAGAAATGCAGAAAAGCTGTTCAGAAATTTCAAAACAAGTGGACAAGTAGAAGAGTATTTTCAGATATTGCTGAATAACAACTCTCAGTATCCTTTGCTGTTGTCTACATTTCTTGAGGGCCAACTACAACTTACAAGATATGCAAACTGCAATCAGTAATTAATTTTCATTGAACAAGTATTTAAATCATGTCATTTTCTATGACAATTTCATAAAAATCAGCAAGGTCCATAACCAAACACATCATTGTGCAAAACTATTTTTTTCATTCCTGAAAAAAAATTCAGTTTCCTATCAGCTATTTGAATATCACAGAATTACTTTGAAGTAATGGAATGAAAATTGATGCCTTTCAATTTCAGTAAAAACACAATGTTCTTCAGCAAAAATGTAAGAGATAAATGGGACAGATTGTGTAATGAACTGATTTATTGTCAAGTTCCCTTTATAGGTTTGCTGATTGCTGATGGACATCATTCACTTGGATACCTCATAATAGATGGGGTAACTTTTCAATTTCATGGACAACAAACAATAATTTGTGTAGTAAGAATTATCAGAATTATCTAGAAAATTATTTACAAAGCATTGTTGACAATTTCTTGTGATCTGATCCTAATTATATAATCAAAAGCATTGAAAGAATTAAAAAGCAATTCTATTCATCAACCGTATGCTCTATTTAGCTCTAAGTTCAGCAGGAAAAAGTTTACCTGTGAAAAAGTGATCGTAGTTATAGAAGAAATTGTAATTTAATATTTTATATTAATGTTTCCTATTAAGATCAAAATACTTTAGAGAAAAATAAACTATAGATACAGGTCTAGATATTGTATAGTTATATATACATAATACACGTACACACATAAATTATAGGAAAAGTTATACTAAATAAAAGCATAATAAATATACCTTGAACAAAAGATATATTGTAACTAATCCCATTTATCACACACAAAAAGATGTAACTATTTATAAATGAGTTTACTCTGCTAGCAAAATAAGTGCAACTAGAGTAGCTTGATGGAAATACTCGGCATTTTTATCATTTACCAGTGAAACAAAATGTTCTTTTGGAAGACCTTTTAGCCACATTATTAGAATTACCTTACTTATGTATCCATATATTTCATAATTTTAAATTAAGATTTAGGATACTTTATTACTGCCATGGTAAACATATGGTAGGTTATTCATTTCCACTAAAATAAAAGTTAATCACAGAATAGATGAAAAACTCTTCACGTACAAGATAAGCTAATGTACTATCATGGAACATTGTAATATTTAAAATATAGATTAAAACAAGCAGATGAAAATTAAATGCAACTTATTAGCATGAACTATGTCTGCAAATTTGACTATGCAGTTGGTAAGAAATACTTATAAATTTGCATACATGTACATCCCTTTCCAAGAGCAATAAGAAATAGGAAAATAAAAATGGAATGTGAGAGCATGTATACTTCTCTTGTATACATTTATCTTACTTCAGCTTCGAAAATGATACACTTTCCTGTCAAATGTAGAGTTTCTCAATCACTGAATTAAAGGAGCAATAAAGCTCTAGGTTTCACCATACTACATAGAAAGCAGAAGGTAGAAAATTGCTAGAGCATGACAAAGAAACTATTCATCTTTACATGAATACTTTCTAAGGGTGGAACTGATTATCCAGCTATGTATCTTGATACTTCCCATTAAAATTTGTTAATTCTTAATTTTTAGTATCTATGTTGAACACATTACAGATCTTATCAGCTAGTGTCCAAAAATTGTGTTTAATTGGAAAAGAAATTTATATGCTACTGCTTTTTCCAGCATGTAACTCATATGGAAAAGCATGTTTTCCATCCTTTTGGTTTAATACATAAAACAGTTGCCCGTTTCCATCCATTTGATAGGTTTGAACCTTTTAGACTATGTGCATTTCATTAAAACAAAAACTTGCTTTTAAGTTAATATGGCAGGGTCTTGGCAAGTCCAAGGTTTCTTATATAACTAAAGGCAAACATTATTAAGAAAATCCAAATCATCCTGGCCTAATCCATAAATATATGCATGAATTTTATTTCTCTACAGTGATTACAACTTTGCACAAAGGTAGAAAATAATTGACAAAATATTTGTCTTTGACAGAACATTCCAACATGCCAGTCATCACCTGATTTTCAAATCAAGAACATGTGATGTAAAAAAAAAGTAATATCCTCTCAATACTCTCAGAATCTGGGGAAGTTATTGTTTCTCCAATGCCACTTGAATGCATGCTTCTAAGTAATCTGGGATTTGCATTCAGGTGTTTATTTGTTACTAAGTCTTGTTAGCAAGGAATGTCAGACTTATTCCCAATATGGTATTCTTGTTAGATTTCAGCTCAAAGCTCTAACAGATATATCTGTTAAACAACTCTGCACAACTGTGGCTTTATAATATAACAAACACTAAAATCACAGCTACCTCTGCCATTGGCATACTGGTCAGAGCTGTTTAAATATCCTTGAGATCATCCTGGAAAACACCTTGGAATTGATGTCATTTCTGTATCTAAATTTAACCTGTTTAGAAACAGAGTTTTTTTCTAATTGCATAACCTAGCCCCAAGTTACTTCTCAGTACCATCTTGTCCCACCAAATTAATAACAATAATTCTGAGAAAGTATATGTTCAGAAGCTACAAAAGAGCACTTGGGACTAACTTTTATCTTTACTCTTTGAGTGCGGTCAATAAAGGAAGCTCTTGCCAAATAATTACCTCTAAGTTAGTTGGAGGCTGAAAATGATAGGAAGATATTAAACATTTCCAGAGACAGAAGGCTGAAAGCACCTGATGAAGTGAGATGTGAAATGCACTAATGCAAATAACAGATTCGCTAAAAATGCAAGGAGAGTCTTATTTTTATTGCAGAACCTTGAAATGGTCTTTAGAAATGGCAAGAATAGCCATATATGACTGTCAGATGATGACTTCTTTGCTCACTTTATCACTGAGTAAATCACATGTGGTCAGGTTCACACATTATACTTGGTTAGCAAACAGCCACGGCTGGATTCATGCAACCTGCCAACCCACAATCCAGGAATCTACCTTGTGGCTTTGTGTAACCTGTACCCAAACAATTCGTCTTCCCTTAGTAAGCTGAACCATGGCTTAGTCAACTGGCCTAAGGTGGTGGTGGCTTCGCCCAATACGAGGGGGTGGTTACTTTGTGGCTCCGTGTTTCGCGGCAATTCAGCCACCTCCACGCACGTGGTAGCGGCTCCTCATGGGTGCCCCCTCGCCGTGGCTTTCCCACCCTCCCAAGTCGTACCTGCAGTGCCGTAACGAGCACCGGGGGATTCTCCAGGAAGTCCATCTGCATCTCTTGCGCCGCCGCCGCTAGTTCTGTGACAGGAGGCGATTTGGACAGGTCACTTTGGACCATTGGAGAAAGAAGGGAATCAATTCCAAGAAGAATCGCTTCTGTGAAGCAACGGCAAAGGATTCTTTACCCCACCCCACCCCACCCCCTACCCCGAGGTTGTTGCCGCTCCTCCTGCTCCTCGAGGAAAGCTTTGCTAATCCCTCAGGGTCGGGCCATTTTGAAATGTTTCATATGCTTCGCCTCCCTTTGGCTGACCGGCTGCGGAGACGGCGAAGGGAAGGAGAGGGCGGTGGTTACAAAAGACGGAGAGGGGGGGGGAGGTTGAGAGTGGGGAGAGGAAAGGCTCTGGGTTGTCGTCCAGCGGCCCCGAGCGCCTCGCCTCGCCCTAAGCCTAAAGAAGCGCGGCTCCAGCTTCGGAGAACGACTGCTATTACGGCTGAGGGGGAGGAGACAGGGAGGCGCCTGAGGGAACAAGAAAGGGATAACCGAGACCCTTTTCTCTATTCCACCCCCTCCCTCCTCTCCCAAGTAAGAGAACGAAGCAGCGCTCTGAGGGCAGCCCTGAAGTGACGGCTTGGCGGGTTTTGTTTTGTTTTTTTCCTCCTAAAATAAAGTTAGGCGAGGAGCCGCGACCAGCAGTCTTCCTTTCCTTCTTGTCCTGCCGCAGGGGCCGATATAGGCGGGAGCAAACTGCCCAAGAGGCCTGCATGGAGTTCCCCCTCTTGGAGCCTCCCCTTCGGTTCCTTTCTCCAGGGGGCGTGTGCAGACTTGGGGAAGACGGCAGCGGTTCTCGCCTCCTCCTCCTCTCTTGCTCTGGGCGCTGGACGTCGCTGCTGGGAGGATGGGGCCCACCCGATGCGAGGGTAGACCCGGTGGGAGTCGGTTTGCTTTCACTAAAAAGAGCGATTTTTGAGATTTTCATCACAGGTTACCCTGTTGGCCTGGAGAAGAAGAAGCCGCTATATCTGAATTCGTGTATTGCACAAAGCTGATGAAATGACCCGAACACTTCATTCGTTGTATGAACAACCCATACTGTATGCAAAGGGTGTTTTCACTTTCCACGTTTGCACCATTAAGGCTGGTCTCTAAGCAGGGCCGATTTTTCTTCTTAGGGCATTAAATTTTAGGGAACCTAAAATTGAACATTTCCAGAATGCACAATATGAATATAAAATCTGATGATCTTTTCTTATTGCTTTAGATTTTTTTTTCTGTAATTTTGAAAAACACCTACAAATTCAGTTATGCAGTAGTGAATAGCCACTAGCTAGATATTGAAAGTCACAAAAGGTAGAAGCTAATTCAATTTAAGATGACAATGGGGACTAGAATTCCCATTATAAGTAAAGTAATTAAGTGAGTTGTGCTAATTTTATGACCTTTTTGCAGTTAAGTCAATCATTGAAGTTGTTAGGTGGATCACATAGTTAAGTAAAGCCACCTTCCCACATTGACTTTTCTTGCTGGAAACCATCTGGGAAATTCACAAATAGTAATCATATAACCTTAGGATACTGCAGTTACCACGAATGCATGCTGTTGCCAAGTGCTTAAATTTTGATAATGTGACCATAGGAATGATGCAACGGTTGTAATTGTGAGGACCAATGATATCACTTTTAGTGAGGTTATAACTGAACTGTCACTACATGAATGATTGTAAGTCAAGAATTACCGTATCTATTATTGAAACGAAAGCATTGATAGGAATGTCAGCAAGTCATGTGACTATTGGCTTATCAAATTTGTACTTGGAAAAGCAGTAACTGCACGTGGTGTGCCAGCAACCAACTCAAGGATTAAAATTGGGTGGGATGCTACCAGTTCTGCCCGACTCTATGGAACCGGTAGCTCTGAAGAGCAACAGACACCAAACCAGTTCTGTGTTTGCTGCTCTTTGGCCCACCTGCCTGCCCAGGCTCTTACCTGTCCGTTATTTTCTGTTTTTTCAACCTCAGCTGCTTTGCATGGCACAGCAAAGGTTGAAAAAGCAGGAAAAAGGTGGCTTTTCAAACATGCACCTGCACACAGCGCTATTCAGCTGTCTGGGCAGCACCGCTTAATGTTTTTTATATGTGCGCACAGCATGTAAAACAAGTCACCGAACTGGTAGTAACACCGGTTGAATCGCACACCTGATTAAAATGTTGCCACATGACAAAAACGGGAGAACATTTTCTTAGAAAAGGAAAAAATGTTCAGGACTGAAAATGTTTAAAAGTAAAGCTCAAAAATTTGAAGAAAAAAAATCAAGTGCTCCCTTTTCAAAATTTCTAATAAAATCAGAAGATAAGCCAAACAATAGGAAGCACCAGAATATGATTTTGCCTAGAACACCAAAATGTCTACAGGTAGTGCTGCACTGAGCATAAAGCAACACAGAACAATTATAAATGAATGTGCATTATATATTGGGATAAAATGTAATGGGCAAATTCAGTGTGTTATTCATTCCAGCAAGATTGATCAGTTGATACTGCATGTTGTATGAGCCCAAACAATTGAGTTAAAATTATGATAGGCTGAATTGTAATATAATTCCCTTAACCATGACTTACTATACTGTGTGAATGCAGGCTGCCTGATGCTCTTATCTAAAGTTGTTTTTTTTTTTTCCGCTGGACTCCACAGTGTCTCTTTGACATATTTATGTAATTATTTATTTAAAATACTGATATGTCTACCCATCTTAAAACCAGAACTCCAAGCAAAATTCACAGCATGGTGCAGAGTTAGCCTCCTTATCTGTTACATTAGCCATGCCCTCACAACAGAGCCTCTATATTATTAGCAATTTATTGGAACAGCAAACTGAAATTGGGCTGGAGGGTTGGAGGACAAAAGGAATGTTGTCTTCTTATGAAGATAGTCAAGTGAGTATAATGATGGAAGTTGTAAATGTTGTAAGCAAAATCCACAATCTTCCCAGCTCCAGTTGGCCATGAAAGATTGCTATGAGATTATGGCATCCCACTCATTTGTTTGGCCTCTTATCCTTCTATCATTTTTGCTTGGTTGGGATATCCAGACCAGTGGTAGTATTCAGCTGGTTCACACCAGTTCATGTGAACCGTAGTGACGATTTGAGTAGTGACAATTTGGGTTGCTGAACCAGTAGTGACTTCTGGCTGGCCACACCTCTGACCTGGTTGCCACTTGCTTGCCCCACCCGTTCAGTGCTCAGTCACCTCCACGCACCTGATACTCGCCCCACCCAGTCACTCCTCACCTCCTATGCAGCACACTGGGTCCTTGTTGCTTGCCTTTCTAATCTGCCTTCCCACATAGTGCCTGTGCCCCAACTGTGCAGCCCTGATCTGCCTGCTCACAGGTAAGCCTGCAAGTTGCGCTAGCCCTCCCCAGCTGTCTGTGGAGCTTGCCTGGGGTCCCCCACTATCCCTGGTACTTGCCACACCCCCTCCAGTCCATAGAGCTTTCTGGGGGGCCCCACCATCCCTGGAGCTTGCTTTCCTAGGCTCGGCTGGCTGGCTTCCCCGCCAGTGCGGCCCCATCCCAGGCAATGGCCCTGGCTGTGGCCTAGCTAGCTTCTTCCCACCATTGTCACCAAACTCTCCTGGCTGGCTAAGCCACCAGGCAGCACTCTTCCAGGTCTCCCTACCATGTGGCAGCCGCAGCACAGCTCTCTGGGAGGGAAGGCAGATGTCCCGGGGCTGCCACCGCTGCTCACTTTCTTCCTTTTGTTCTCTGGGATAAGGAAGAAAGTGAGTGGCCATGGTGGAGGCCCTTCGGGGGGGCAGGCAGATGTCCCGGGGTTGCCTCCTGAAGCAGCACCACTATCAAACACTGTCGCTGCCACTCACTTTTTCCCTTTCATCCCGTGGGAGAAGGAAGAAAACATTACATGTGCAGCCCCAGGAAATCCGCCTGCCCCACTCTCCTGCCGCCACAGCAACTTGCTTCCTTTTGTCCCCGGGAGAAGAAAAAAGAGTGGCGGAGGTGCTTCGACTGGAAGAGTGGGCGGATGTCCTGGAGCTACCTCCCACAGCAGCAGCACCCGCGGCCACTTGCTTTTTTCTTTCTCCTGCTGCTCTGGAGCTCACCAGATCAGTTTGTCCCAGACCAGGTGTGTGTGTGTGTGTGAGAGAGAGAGAGAGAGAGAGAGAGAGAACAAGAAAGGAAGGGAAAGAACAAAACAAAAAAGGAAGGGAGAGAAAGAAAAAGACAAAGCAAGAGGAAAGAAGGAAGAGAGAAGGAAGGAAGGAAAAAAATAGGGGGAGAAAGAATGTGGCGTATGTGAGAGACAAGAAAGAAATAAGGAAAGGGAAGAAAAAGACAAAGAAAGAAAGAAATAGGAAGGAAGGGAGAGACTGGTGTGTGTGTGAGACAGAGAGAGAAAGAAAGAAATAGGAAGGGAGAGAGTGGTGTGTGTGTGTGTGAGAGAGAGAGAGAGAGACAAGAAAGGAAAGAAGGAAGGGAGAAAGAAAAAGACAAAGGAAGAAAGAAATAGGAAGGGACTGTGGTGTGTGTGTGAAAGAAAGAAAGGAAGGAAGGAAGGAAGAAAAAGAAAAGAAAGAAAGAAAGAAAGAAAAAGAAAGAAAGAAAGAAAGAAAGAAAGATAGGAAGGGGAAAAAGTGTGGTGTGTGTGTATGTGTGTGAGAGAGAGAGAGGCAAGGAAGGAAGGGAGAAAGTCACAAAACCCACAACTCCACATCCAACCGACCCCATTCCAATCCAACATCACTCAAAACTAGGCATGCATGCCCCTAACTACCTCAACTCCAACCGCAACTGGCCTTAAATGCAAGCTACTCAATGCAAGAAGCCTTGTGAATAAAATACCTGAATTTCTCCTCTTACTAAATATGGCTAAATTCAACATTATATTTGTCTGTGAAACATGGCTCAATGCATATCTCCCTGACTCCGTTACAACAGTGAGAGACTATCATGTTTACTAATCAGATCGTGAAATCCGTAGAGGAGGTGGCATTGCTATCTTCTATAAAAAGTCCCTACATCTAAAAAATATCCAAGTTACCCAAGAGCTTGCTCTTCCTGAGAACATCGTCGGTGAACTGTCCTTAAATATCACATTTCAGTTCTTACTATGTTACAGAGCCCCTGATTATGACATCGAACATGCAGGCAAGCTAAATACACTACTAACATGGGCAGCATCCTGCCCACACGCCTTTATCTTTCTTGGTGACTTCAGTCTACCTCATATTAACTAGACCCTTAATGAATGTACAACTGAACCCACACATGCAACCTTCTACAATGCAGTAACAAATCTGGGACTAGAATAACTAGTAACCAACAATAGTAGACTAAACAACTGCCTCAATCTCATCTTCTGCAATAGTCTGAATTCAATTTATGGAATACAAATTAAAGAACCCTTTTCCAACAATGACCACAACATGATTGACTTTTGTCTCAACATACATCCACACAAAAATAATCACAATGATGGAATCCCCAATTATAACTTCAAAAAAGGCAACTGTGAGCTTATAAACAACGATCTCTCATCCCTTGATTGGCAATTTCTATTCTCTGGATGCAATACTGTAGAAGACCATAACAACATATTTTTACTTGATCGAACTATCAAACATCATCAAACTATACGTACCATTAACAACTCCCAAAACCAGAAAAAACAAATGACCCAAAACAATAAGGAAGCTTCAATCCAAAAACAAATCACTTTGATGAAAAAACAAATCTGGTCACGTTGCCAACTTCAAAAGCCGATGCAAAAATTTATGCCACTAGATAAAAACTGAATGCACCAATTATCACATTAAACAAGAAGAAAATTTCTATGCACCAATTCCACCTGCGCTTTCTACAATTTTGTAAACAACAAACTAAAAGACTCAAGGTCCATCCCACCCCTGAAAGGACCTAATGGTAAAGACTGCAATGATGACACTATTAAAGCGAACTTCTTTAACACATTCTTTGACTCAGTATTCGTAAAAAGCAATGGATCATGCCCAGTATTTCCTAGTCAAACCACAGACAATTACAATGATCTAATACATATCAATTTTACAGAAGATGCTGAAAAAGCACTGCACAATCTAAAACATCTCTAGCTATTGGACGAGACGGAATATGTGCCTACTTCTTAAAAAAGCTACCCACTGCCATAGCCAAACCTCTAAGCAAAATCTTTGAAAAATCTTTCAGGACCAGCTCCTTGCCAAAACTATGGTCACAAGCCATGGTCATCTCCATCTTCAAAAAAGGAGACCCCAGTCTAGTTGAAAATTACAGACCAATCTCTTTATGCTGCATCACCTGTAAAGTCATAGAATCAATTATTAACCAATCCATCATCCTCCACTTAGAAACAAACAACCTACTCTAACAAACAATTTGGTTTTAGGAAATCTGCAACTCTTACAATGCAAAAACATATGGACTGCACAACTCGATCAGGGCAAAGCAATAGATGCAATCTACATAGAATTCGGTAAAGCCTTTGATTCAGTGGTACACGGCAAACTATTCCTAAAACTAAAATCTTATGATATCTCTGGACACCTGCATTACTGGATAGTAGCATTCCTGTCAAACAGACAACAAATGGTCAAAATTGGGAGCGTCCTATCAAATTCTGTACCTGTCAACAGTGGTGTTCCCCAAGGCAGTGTTCTAAGACCAGCTCTTTTCATACTCTACATAAATGCCTCTGTGATCATATCAAGAGCAACTGCATTCTCTTCGCTGATGATGTAAAGCTATTCAACACCACAGACAATACTGCTACCCTTCAAAAAGACCTTGACTATGTATCAGAATGGTCAAACAAATGGCAACTTCAAATCTCAACAAATAAATGCTCTTTCCTACATATTGGCAAAAAAAATCAGAAAATAAAATACAGGCTGAATAGTCAAGACCTTGTTGATGATCCAAACTCTGTCAAGAATCTTGGAGTACTCATCTCAAAGGACCTAAGTGCTAGCACCCACTGTAACTACAAAGCCAAAAAGGCATTAAGAGTTGTTAACCTAATCTTATGGAGCTTTTTCTCTGGTAATATTACAGTAATAACTAGACCATACAAAACATTTGCTAGACCAATACTCAAATACAACTCATCAGTCTAGAACCCACATTACGTATCTGATATTAACACAGTTGAGAAAGTCCAGAAATATTTCACAAGAAGAGTTCTCCACTCCTCTACTCATTGCAGAATACCTCATGCCACCAGACTCGAAATTCTAGACCTAGAAATTCTAGAACTATGCCGTCTTCGGTCCGATCTAAGTATAGTATATAAAATCATACATTGCAATGACCTACTTATCAATGAATACTTCAGCTTCAACCATAACAACACAAGAGCAAACAATAGATACAAACTCAAGGTTAATCGCACCAAACTTGATTGCAGGAAATACGATTTCAGCAAAAGAGTGGTCAGTGTCTGGAATACTCTACCTGACTCTGTGGTTTTTTTCCCCAAACCCCAAACCCTTTAACTTTAGACTGTCTGCTATTGACATCACCCCTTTCCTAAGAGGTCTATAGGGTGCATTAGCACAACAATCTGCCTACTGTCCCTATCCTATTGTTTCTTTTATATATTTTTTAATTTTTCTTATATGTATCCATGTATTCATAACTATGTTTTTACTTATACCGATTATCTTGTAAGCAATTGACAAATAAAATAAAATAAATAAATAAATAGAAAGAGACAACGAGGAAGAAAGGAGAAAGAAAGGAAAAAAAGAAATAGGAAGGGAGGGGGAAAGAGAAAACTCTGCTATTTAATTGTTCCATTATTTATCATGTGTTAATATTTTACACTGCCTTATACCTAGACTAATTTTACTGCATTTCTTTTCCCCAGGGCTACCACATATTTTTCCGGGATTTGCATGCATTCAATGTCTATAGTCCAGAGCATAAATACGCATGTGTTTAACAGATTTGAAAGGGATTTTGGAGGTCTTCTAGTCCAACCCCCTGCTCAGGCAGGAAAACTCTGAGGATGCCAAAATCTGAATAGAGGTCCTGGGAAAGGTGTCAGAATAACAGAATAACACTTAGAAGGGTCCTTGGGGGAACTCTATACCATTTCAGAGAAATGGCTGTCCTGTCTTTTCTTTAAAACTTCTAATGATTGAGCACCCAGAATTTCTGGAGACAAGCAATTCCACTGGTTAATTGTTCTCACTGTCAGGAAATTTTTCCTTAGTTTTAGGTTGCTTCTCTCTTTGTTCAGTTTCCATCCATTGCTTCTTGTTTGCATTCTGCTTTTTTGAAAAATACATTGCCCCCTCTTTCTTTCTGGCAGCTCCTTAAAAGCCTGTTGCCTATTACACTCTTGGCTAAAGCATGTGAACCATTTCCTCCTTTCAGTGGTCCATGAAAGTACATCTATAGTATGTAGATAATAAAGTCAAAGAAAGTGAGCAACATTTTTACAGAACTATAGATACATTGTGGCTGGGTGTGACAAGGAATGGCTGAGAGGGGAGGGGCCAGGTGAGGCACCCCTTGACATGACTGACATTGAGTTGGCCATACCCACCCAGTCACATGATCACCAAGCATGCCCACCCAGTCAGTGGCCACCTAGCCACACTCAACAAGCAAGCCACACTCTCAGAACCGGTAGTAAAAAAATTTGAATCCCACCATTTGATCCTGGCCTTATTTTTTTATGTGTATCTTATTTTTTATTATTTGTAGAAATAACTCAATGACAGTGAGCATATCCAACATACCTTCCCTCCCATAACAACAATCCTATGAGTTGGATTGAGCTGAGAGAGACTGGTCACAGTTACCCAATTGGCTTTCATGGCTAAGACTATATTTGAATTTATGGTCTTTCATTTACTAGCCTGGATCTTAACCACTAGACCAAACTGGCCGTTCATGCTTTTTTTCCTTATATTTTCATACTGATAGAACTACTGATAATTGAATTTGCAATGGAAGCCAATTAACATTCATTTTTCTACCTGAATCTCATAATTGGCAGGATTGTTCCAAAATAGTAGAATCCTGTCTATGGTCTGTCAACTATATTCACAGAACATACAAACTAGCCCTTATTTATTAAACTTGAAGCACTTAGTTTATGAATTAATGAGTCAGATGGAACCAGAAAATTGAGTAAACCAAGTTGATGATGAGGTAATATATCATGTGAACACACCACAAAGGATGAGTAAACAGCTGTCTCTTGTTCATTCATTCTATCTCAGTAGTCAAGTCTGTGTGGTCTGAAAAAAGCACAAGGAAGAAATGGATGTGAACTAATGGAGAAACAGGATGTGAACTAATGGAGAAACAGCAATCAATAAAGAACCAAGAGATTTATGCAGAACTATCCCAAAGGTGCTTTTCTAAAAGGCAACTGGACTTTCTTGATCCTTTCCTTGAAATTGTTCTGCTTCCAATTCAAAAACTTCTTCAGTTCTGACCAGAGGAGCTTCTTGGATGAGAAGCTAAATGTTTTTAAGTGTGGGGGTGGGATGGAAACTAAATAAACAAACCCTAAGGTAGTTCGGTTACCTTTTGGGACCACCATGACCTGGATGATTGAGAATTTACAATCTATAATAGTAGGATATATAATGTACATTGAAGCAATCATACTATTTTAGTGCACCATGTTAAGGCTACCATATCTATATTATATTGAAAGATTCTAATGACCATACAATGGCAGAAAAAGGATACTATAAATCCTAGTTCATTGCTGCCTACTCTGCCTATCCAGAATTTTGCATCCCAGATGTGGCAATTCTGTTTTGTATGATTCCACATATTTAATCATACCTGGCCTAACTTAGCTCAAGACTTAAAAATAACTTTATTGGTTTTAAGCTTTATCTGATGGAGATGCCAAGAAATTGTGTCAGGGTCATTTAATTTAAAACCATATGTTCTTGATTCAACTATAAACTAACCATGCACTCACCCAGTACCTATTATGCAACCACATATTTGCTAATCTAATTATGTTGGCAAGCATAGAGCTATTCCAATTCTAAACTTGCCCCCATAATAGTACCCATCTTTGCTTTAGAATCTTGCAGTCATTTCATCTACTATGCTATAGAATGAGTTTGTTATTCTATCTTAGGATGCATTGATAAATTAATGTAATACAGATGATTAAATTATTATATTTTTAAGAATGGTGATATTTTTGTTCATATATTAAAATATATGATATTATATAATGATACTACATTTGCTTGCTCTTATTTTCTTATACTGGTATTTTCCACTTCAGTTCCATTGCTCATTTTTCCTACAATGTGCCAGTAGCTTCAGGAGGGTTATTTTTACTTTTTTTCAGGAATGGATATGACAGCAGTTTTTAAAGTTTTGTTGACTTCTGAGATACACATTCCTAAATGCAGAATAAAGTAGTATGAAACTTGGCCAAAAAACTTGTGTATTCTATGTTCATTCTTCCCGGATACATATTTGACCTACAGTAAGAGGCATTTGACACATTCAACATGCCATTATATGATGCAACTGTAAAAGGAAATAGTCAGAAGGGAGTAGTCAGAAGGGAAGAATGCAAAGCAGACCTACAAAGATGGATTTTATCATCATTCATAAACTTGTGCAACTGTTTATCTCTAAAGTCAAACAGGGAACCTTACAAAATGCAGTTACTGCCTTTCAGGTATTTTCAAACATCTAAGAATATTACAAGCTTAAATTGTAAAACTGGGCTGAAGAAGAATCCAATGTTTTATTAAATTAAACTGATATTAATTAACCACATATTTTAAATGGCTTTTTCCTAACTTTTCACCCTTTTGATTTTTAATATTAAAGTGATATTTAATCTGATATAAAAGTACTTTAAGATTTAATCTAGCCTTCTCTAACTTGTCTGGTTTAGATGCTGTGTAGAAATTTTAATTGTCCTAATATACACAGAGAACACTTAATTTGCACATTAGACTAAGCCAAAGTGTTAATTGGTATCAACTTCACTAAGCATGCTATATGAAATCACCCAGTTTTTGTTCATTTATATACCATAATTAAATAAGTTAGAAATTATCTGAGATATTGACTACATGTGATATAATTAGTAAGGCACATATATGTATTTATTATTTTAATTTACCATTCCAACAATCATCCCTTAAAGAAATAAAAAACAGCCCCTCCCATAAAGAATAATTTAAAATTTCTAAGAACTATGACCAATAAAGGACAAATATACAAATCATGTCAGTGCATCACAACTTACCAAGATGCCTTCCTCCTGAGCCAGATGGAAAAGCCGGACTGTAACTGCCTAAATCAGAAGGGAAGGTAGATTGTATCTCCCTGGGAGAACCATAGAAAATGCTGTACAGCTTTCCCCTGAAATCTGATAACGCCTGATCCTACTATCCTTCTAAAGTAAGGATCGCCAATTCCTGATCGGTGTACCGGCACCGGTCCATAGAATGTCAGCAACAAGGCTGTGCAAAAGCAAAACCCTATCCGCGGGATACAGCTGGTCCAGGAAAAAACCTTTCTCTGGTGCTCAAAACGTTGGGGGCCACTGTTCTAAAGAACATTTAAACCTAACTGTTCCCTGGCATTGGGATAAATGAGTTCAGGATGGCAATGTGGGTGCATCAGAGAAGTGTGGTTACAACATCATTTTTTTCTGTTTTTCTGATTATGTATTTGTACACTGCTTTATTGATAGTGTGTATGTGTGTATGTATGTGTATATGTATATATATATATACACACACTGTGTGTGTATGTGTGTGTAGTAAAGTGTGGTAAAATTTTCTCTGTAGCAGTCACCTTATGTAGTATCCCAAACAATTTTATAATAGTAGACTAACTATGACTTGTTGTCATTTTTATTTATTTGTTATTTGTTAACTAATTTGCCACCTATTGTACATGGGACTACCTCTAAGCATATTACAACAATAAAAAGCAAGAAATGAAAAGAGTGTAAACAGAAATAAGATAATAAAACAGTAAAATAAACAATATAAAAGAACACAATGAGAAATACTATATGATTGCCAAAAAAAGAAAAATGGAAGGGTAGAAAGCAGATATCTCTCTCCACCCCCCTCTGTGTGTTTGTGTGTGTGTGTGTGTGTGTTTGTGTAGCCTGCCATCAATCGAGCAACCACCGATGTGGACCTCAAGCCAACTGGCAAGGTCAGATTTTTAGGCTTTTGTGGAAGAATAAGAGGGTGGGGATGAACTTACCTTAAAGAGTAAGAAAGGGGCAGGCATTGCAACAGAGAAGGCCCTACTTCTGGATTCCCAATTGATGAAGTTCTTTGACTGACAAGATTTAAAGTAGGCCCTACCTGCCAGCATGAGTAGAACAGGATTGTCCTAACAAAACAAGGCCGTTCATCAGGTAGTCTGAATTATGCCATTAAAAACTTTAAAGTTCATAACTGGAACCTTGAGCTGCACTCAGAAGCAGAAGCAGTAACCAGTAAAGTTCTCAGAGCAGAGGTGTCATATGGGCCAAACTAGGGCCCCAAAGATGGCTCTTGCTGTTGCACGATGCACCAGTTGAAGCTTCCAAAAGGATTTTAAGGGTAGCCCCATGTAGAGCACAATGCAGTAATCCAGATGAGAGATGACAAAGACTTGAATGAAGTACAGAAAGTCATGATCCAGGAAAATTATTTTTTTATCATGCTCGGGGAAACGATGGTCATGGAAGACCCTGTATCCACCTCCATGCGACAAAAGGAAACCTCAAACATGATAGTGACATGGATCTTCTTAATATAGGAGAGGCTGGCTTGCCTGATGACTGTTTCTGCCCATCAGGTGCCTTTGGAGATGGTGAAGCAGTCCTCTCCGTGATTCTATTGTTTTTGTTGTGATATTCTGGGGCAGGTTTGGTTTGTTGGTTGACTGGCGCAATGTTTGTTGGTTGACTGGATAAATGTCCCTTCTTTTCGCACCTTTGGCAACTGGCATTCTTAAACTTACATGCCGTTCTCGGTTGATTGCCACCACAACCTACACATGCTGTTTGTTTTTTCTTGATGGCCATACCTTTCCCTTTTGATGATATAAGCCGATAGATGTCCTCATCCTCATCAGTTGCTTCCCCATGGTCCATATCGTCATGGTGCACAGCAACTGTTTTGCACGATGCTAGCAGACTGTTCGATTTCTAGATCGCAGCCATTGATTGATTTGATGTTTCCACTGCTTGTGCTTCATCAAGTGCCATCTGCAGGGTGAGGTCTGTCTTTGCGAGGAGATGCCGCTGTAACTTGATGTCCCTCACTCCGCAAACTACTCTGTCCAAAAGAACGTCATCTAAATCTCTGAACTCACAATACAGCACTGACTTTTGAAGAGCTGAAACATATTTGCTGATGGATTCGCCCTCTGCCTGATTGTGATGATGAAAAGTGTGTTGCAAGCAATTTGCAAAGATTTGTGCGCATAGTGGTTCCATAGCTTGCTCTGCAGTGTGTTCCATGGTACTGACTGAACGGCCAGCAAAGCGAGGAGAGCCCTGGCCATCTCAAAGATGTCTGGGTTGCAGAAGCTTAGGAACAGTGCCCTTCTCTTGTTGTCCAATATTTTGGTAAAGTCATTGGCTTCGAGAAAGCATTCAAAACAAGTAATGTATGAGTTCAATGTCTCAGAGGCTGGGTTGTACAGAGTAAATGGCTGGTACAGCCATTTCCAATTGCAAACCCCAGGCAATTTGGGCTGATGCATCTATGAATGGCATTACAGTGAACCGTGGATCATCTCCAGTGACTCAGCTCTTGAGGGGCCTGTGATCAGCTCTTTGTAGCCTCAGTGTCCATTCAATCCCATCTTCTTTGCCAGTATTAAATTCGGGGTGAAGAATGGAAGTGAAGCCAGAATGATCTTCAAAAGAACTTCTTTATTAGGTTCATATGATAATGGCAAACAGCCTAGCTGACAGCACTCCTTTTATAGGAAGCTGTCAACTTGCTAACCAATCAGAATGAAGTATTTTCCCGCTTCAACAGGGGGCCTGAGTAAGAACTTCAACTACTCATTTCAATACACATCAAAGACCTCCTGAAAAACTGTTTATAAATTTGTCAATTATTTCATTCATGCAGAGAAGCATAGGAAAGTGCATTAGAAAAAATTGGACCAATGCTTCATTTAGATTTATACAGTTTATACTGAAGACAAATCTCAGCAAGATCTTGGTGCAGAATATATACGCCTGCGTAAGATGGCAGTAGTTCTTTGCCAGAGTTATATCAGATTAAGTTAACCATTCCTGCTATTTGTATTGTACACATCTACCATTATGAATATCAATTTTTCTTTCAAAGTAAGGAGATAAGCAGAAGAGGTTGGACAATGACTATATGACAAAAAAAAAAAGCTTTCAGTTGATTACCCAAGACCAAAGTTATTGAAAATCACATATCTTGTTTTAGTTTTACTTTCTTTATGACAGAATGGATCAATACTATAAAATTAGTACTGATTTTGTATTATGGACTTTGTAAATGGACTCAGGACTCTATCAGACAGCCAACTAATTCTGAAAAGAACAGAAGATATCTGTATTTGAGATCTGAAATACCTAGAGAGCGATCTATGGGAGAAAACGTTGGGCTCAGTTTGCTGCTTTCTTTTGTAGTAAACTTTCCTGTGTAGAAAGCATATAGACAAATGCATGCATGAAATAAAACTGCTGCAACATGTGTCAGCTGCAACACATCATTGCATATGCCTTTTGCTAACAGAAGGGTTAGAGAGAATTTTAAAAATCTTACTTTGCATGATTTCTAGAAGTTGATTACTTACAAAATAACTTTTCAGCCTCTTTGGCTTTGTAAAAGAAAGCCCTGACAGCTGTTACTTCACAAAATATTCTTTTCCTGCAATTCTTTGCAGAAATCTTCACACAATATGGTCAGTTATGGCTATCCAGCTAGTGTTTTAGAAGAAGTCTAGTTCAGTATGAATTTAAGGTGACCCATTTAAAAATAGGAGGAGGATACCTATTTTGGAAAAACAGAGAAAAGACCTTTCAATGTATTCTTGTTATTTTGGATGCACTACTTTTTTTTTTAAGAATTAGCACTGCTGTCAGTTTTCATATCCTGAAAGCCTTAATATTTTGACTAAAATTGAAACTAGTCAATTGCCTAACTCTTTTGCCATATATAAAACCTACTGTCAGTATATGTAAGCACAGTGGATTGTGAAGAATATGATTGTCACACCACAAATAGGGATTTTAACATTACCATGGCTTCCAAAACTTGTGAATCAATTAGAACTTAGAAAAATACCAAGGCCTATTTAATTTATGCACATCTCAATGAATTATCCACTGTTGAGCTTATTCAAACATTTTGCTAAGCCATAAGACATAGATCGATTCCTACTATGTGCTATCTGATCAAATTACTGTCAAAGTATTTTTTTTCTGATTTTTCTTCATTGCTAACCTCCAAACTGTAAGACTCTGATTAGAGACTTCCTTAGCACTGATGTTTAGACTATTTCTGAGCCTCTAGGCTCAGAAGATATTGAATTGTATTGATAGATAATACTTTAAACAAATAATTAAGCACTTTTTGTATAATAAAATCGGCTGCAATCTATAAAAACTGGTAAATAGTTTCTGCAAATAAACAGCCCAAGTACTGTTATGAAAATGTAAATATTCAACTTTTGGTTTATATTATTTTTCTTTGGTAATAAATATCAAAGCTGACATAATATCCATGTTTAAAATCTATTAAAGCAGATTAGTATTTCTCACTGAATAGATTAATCCAGTTGGCTTTCAATATGACTAACTTTCACAGTATACCAACAGTGATAAATTATACAAGAATTCTGGGGTCCATGATTTTGCAGACTTTTATCATCTAAATGAGCTGTTCCCAATCTCATCTCCCTCTGCTATATTTGGACCACATCTCTGAGAATTCCATCCAGCCTGACATATGGGAATTCTGAAAGTCGTAGACAAAACATAGACTGGAAAATGCATTTCATAAATTAGATAGACCTTTGATAATTCGAGTTCCTGCTTATTTATGAAAGCTTAAATCCCAATATAGCTGATTACTCTTGAAGATGCTATCGGACTCCATGCCTGTTTGCTCTATACTGCTTCATATATCATGAAATTGCCTTTTATGTGGAAGTTCAAATGTCATACTTGTAGATTTCATTATTTAATTTCCATGAACTACAAGTAGTCTTCGAGATACAACTATAAAGGAGCTTGCCCATTACAGTTACATAGTGTGATAGTCCAGGGGTGGGATTCTCCCAGTTCGGATTTGTTCGGGCGAACCCTTGTTCTGATGATCAGCTGGCTTCTAACCAGTTTGCCCAATGAGCATGTGGGCCCACCCACTCACTCCTTCTCTTTCCTATGCTTTTTGCTAGAGCACAGCTGATTTGCATGCAGAGCAGTTTGCCAGGCCTTTGTTTTCTTCAGCTGCAGTTGAAGGTTGAGTATTAATCTTTTTAAAGCTTAAACTCCCGAGGGCTCACTGAACCAGTTGTTATACTGGTTGAATTGTACTCCTGTGATAGTCATTAGATGAACCTGCCATGTAACCACCCTCCCATCACTGCTGTAAAATGAAGATGCAGATTGTTAAGTGGAGCATTGGGTGCCTTTTGGGTGGGAAGGCAATTGGAAGCCTAATGCAGGCTCAGGCCCACCTGACCTGATCCTCCCAAGGTCTCCTTCACCTCCAAGGCACCCCATGCTTCACTTCCCACACCTTGGGTCTCAACAGGCCTTTTCACACTCCCACTTGTTCTTCTCAGGCCTTAGGCCTAATTCCCACCCCATCAGTCCAAACACCCTTCTCCACACTTTACCTTTCCAAGAACTCCACAATCTTCCAGAACAAAGGAATGGCTTTCTTTTTTGTATGCTTGCATGGCACGGTTCTAAAAGCAGCCATAATTTTGCCCCACCCATAAAATGGCAGCCAAATTTGGGTTGCCACCACATGACTGAGAGACAAACTATTTTGTTCTGCTGCCTTAACAAAGTCTGTACACTGCAGCATTCAGAAGCTTCTGCAGTACTTTGCAGATCTCTCTAAGGTAGCAAAATGAAACAATTTTCTGACAGCCACAGAAAGGGCAGGAGAAAATGGCAGCCTCATACAAATGGGTCAGACAAAATGGCAGCCACATTTGGATTGCTGCCAAACCCAGAGACACATGGCTTGCTCTCCTTCCCATCATGAGGTCCAGAGAGTCTCAAAAGGTAAATGTGAGTTATGGGCCTGTGGGGAGGAACTCAAGTGTTGCAGAGTGCTGGTGGGATAGGATGGGGTAGAAGCAGGAAGGCGGTGCAACGACCCTATGGTGGGTCATAAGAGTGAATGACCACACGTCCACTGCAGCCATTTTAATTTAGAAATGAGGTCTTATGTAGCTTTTGGTGTTGGATATGTCATAACAATTTCTAACAATTCATTAAATTGATGTCGTACCTCAAGGATTACCTGTCATATTACACAGCTAGGGTTTAGTTTCTACATTCAATGCAATCAGTCCACAGAAATTCAGTTGCTTAAGAATCATTCAGGTTTACTTAATATTTGTACTGCTCAATGATGCCCAGTGAGCCATGCTACCAAGTAAAGTGTTAAATGTATTAACGCTTTACTTTTTTGTAAAGTATTTTTTTGTAAATACTTTTTTGTATGCCTGGATATGCTATTGTGCACTTTTTCTCTATTCCCTTGTGATATCAATGATAGTTTATTCATTTATTTGATTTGATTTGTCAATTGCTTACAGGATAATAGGTATAAGTATAAACATGAGTAAGAATACAGGAAATAGGTACGAATAAATGGGGAGAATAGGACAAGGACAGGAGGCACGATGGTACACGTATGCATGTTCCTTACAGACCTCTTAGGAATGGGGTGAGGTCAATAGTGGATAGTTTGAGGTTAAAGGAGTGGGGTTTTGAGGATGTAACAGCAGAGTCAGGTAGTGTATTCCAGGCATTGACCACTCTTGCTGAAATCGTACTTTCTGCAATCAAATTTGGAGCGGTTAACATTGAGTTTGTATCTGTTCTATGCTCTTGTATTGTTGCGGTTGAAGCTGAAGTAGTCATTGACCGGTAGGACATTGTAGCAGATAATTTTGTGTACTATGCTTAAGTCCAACCATAGGTGGCATATTTCAAGATTGTCCAAGCCCAAAATTTCAAGCCTGGTGATATAGGGTATTCTGTTGAGAGCAGAGAAGTGTAGTACTCTTCTCGTGAAATACTTCTGGACTCGCTCAATTGTATTAATGTTCGATATACAGTGCGGATTCCAGACAGATGAGTATTGGTCTAGCAAATGTTTTGTATGTCCTAGTTAGCAATTCAATATTTCCAGAGGAAAAGCTCCATAAGATTAGATTTACAACTCTTAATGCCTTTTTGGCAATGCTGTTACAGTGAGCTCTGGTGCTTAGATCATTAGATATGAGTACTCCGAGATCCTTGACAGAGTGAGGGTCATCAATGAAGTCATATCCGCCTTACTTGTATTTGGTGTATTGATTTTTTTTACCAATGTGTAGGACAGAGCATTTGTTGGTCGAATTTGGAGTTGCCAAATGTTTGACCATTCAGACACATATTCAAGGTCACTTTGAAGAACAGTAGCATTGCCTGTGGTGTTGAATAGTCCCATAGTGTTTCTGTTCTTCATGGTCACAAGCACACACATATCATGGCAGAAGCAGTAACAGAGCAATAACTAAGCAAACAATATTTTTTGGCTTTCAGAGGGCAAATATATGCTTGTACTCCCTCCAAAATTGTAAACCTGATTTGGAGATGTAGTAGGAGCTCCCACAGACAGGAAAACCATGAAGACTATAATTTATGAAAATACATTGCAAAGAACAATAATGGTATCCTGGAAATCTATATAGTGATTCAATTGTTACTTTGAATGTAACCAATTGTTCTAGCTTTAAAATAGTTAAGAATAGATACTCAACCTTACTAATCATATTTATAGTGATAGATGGAATTAAATATTGATTCAATAAAATAAAATGCAATTTCTATTTTAATTTAGGTAATATTCAATAAACAATTTAAGGGTGGTTTATTTTGTTACAGCTCTGCATGATCCATATTAATGGCATATCAAATACTTTGAAATATTAGCTCAGCTGGAATCCTTTTTTTACTGTGATGATAATTCAGAGTCTATTCTGTTGTTACAATGGGAACATCTTCTATAAATATTATTCTCTGGTAGCTAAAAATGTTTAGGCTTCTATGGAGGTTCCTCTCATTTGAAATCTTGACTGTAATGAAATCACAAATATAATTAGGAAAAATAAAGTTATTGCTATTTTCTGCTTTGAGTATACATGTTTTCTATTATAATTCATAACTAAGACTGGACTGGAAAGGGAGGAAAGTTTCCACTAAACAAAATTCAATGATTGTTCATTGCATCTATGATATTGCATGACATGTCAAATAGCCAACTGTAGCACATAAATTGAAAGCAAGGACAATGGTGATAATCTGGAATCTTCCTGGAAAAACTGGTAATTAATCTCAGTTTTGCTTATTTTTTTACAGTTAGCTAGAATAATTGCTATTCTGTTTCAGCATATTGAAATGTAAAACAACAGACAGCTATGAGGTGAGGTGTTCTAGTTTCCCAGATACTATTTAGGAAGGCAGGAAAGAATTAAAGTAAGCAAAAAGAATACAAAGGCCACAGCATAAAAAAGCAGATATTGTGGCTGGAAAAAAAAAGATACAGTCATGATTTCTGTTAAGTGTTTTTGTCTGATTCATATTGACCAGTTCTTCTGGAAGGCATCAATCTAACATTGGTGGAGATTTCTAAATCTCAATTCCAGTCATCCACAGATAAATTTCCTACCTGCTTATAAAGAAGTATTAGACCAGAAAAATTGATTAAGAGAAATAGCAGAGGTGTCCAGAAAAGAAGTCAAAAAGTCAAAATGATAGTCTCATTTTAATCATGTGGTTAATGTCTGACTATTTTTTATGTGTGTCATAAGGTACAAGCCTTCAATCACAACGTTATATATGATTGCAGGTTTGTCAAGAAGAAAAGGCCAGTTTCTGATTTATTTTTGGTAGTCTGTAAGGCAGTTAGTAAAAGTATAATAGAATGCTCCTGGTATATCACAATTACTGCATTTTGTTTTAACTTTTCTTCTTCCTAAAAATTCAATATACAGTTTAACATGCACACAAATAAATATAGCACAAGCATTACATTTTAGAGTGTTAATTTCTAAAATATAACATCATCTATATTTAAATAATTGATTTGTTCATGTCTGATTCCAACCACAAAATGTGTAATTTTATATAATATGAAGGCTACACTTCACTTCAAAGACCTTTTATATAAGCATTACTGAAATTCATAGAAAAGATGTTGGACAAATATAAATCTTTTCTAGATTTATATTTTAATCATCTGTTCCTATATAGCTAGTAATGAGAAGCAACGCCAACCTAATAACAATCCAAGGTTCTGTAGAAGAAATATCAACCAGGGTCACTGTGTTTGAATATGAGTCATTTCAGGAAGCTAAAAAAAGAATAAGACATGAGAGCCAAATATATTAATCTCTGGGAAAAAGAAGCCTTATGGGAAACATGACAAACTTTATTAGTAAAAACTTTATACCCATGGCTTCTTTAATTGTAGAAAGTAATCTTCAGTTTGGATGGACCTTACCAAACAGGATCCTGGGATTTCAATTTTTATGCCATTCATATAAAAAGTGACTTTAAGTTTACATTTGCAATGTTTTTAAAGGACTAGTGCCAAGTAATGTATCTGATAAGTCCTCTCTTGCTTTGGGGAATAATCATAGTGGAACATTTTGTGTCAGCACTATAATAAAGTATTTGTTGGATTACCGGGTAAATAGTGGAGAATTATTCTTTTTTAAAAAAAAAATGTAAATATATTTACATGTACTATGTTTTAATAGAGTGTTTGTACTCTAAGATTTACTGCACTTTCCATCCTGTCATTCTTCCTGCTGCTTTGTAACTCTGGAGCATGAAGCTTTCCCTTCCATTACTGGACAGAATTTACTGGCTCGGGACAAATGTAAAAGAAAATGTAGCTTAAGTCAAAATAAAAACTGTGTGTAGATGCTTCTAGGTTCAGTGCTCTACATGTCAGTTCCTTTTCAAACTAAAGCGTAAGCACTATTATCTAATTTATAAGTGAAGAACAACAATATATAGTTATTCTCTTAATAATCCCCAAATCCTTTATATTAGGATTAAAGTACATGCTATACTAGCCTTCTTTGATCTTCCCGATATGCTGAACTAGAAATCCCAACCAATACTGGATGTTATGGCAGTTGTAATCCAATACAGTCCTCAACTTACGACCATAATTGAGTCCAAAATTTATGTTGTTAAGTGAAAAAGTTTTGCCCCATTTTATGATTTTTCTTGACATATTTGTTAAGTGAATCACTGCAGTTGTTAAATTAGTAACAAGGTTGTTAAGTGAATCTGGCTTCCCCATTGATTTTTTTCTGATCAGGAGATCACATGACTCTGGAACACTCCAATCATCATAAATGTGAATCAGTTGTCAAGCATCTGAATGTAAATTGTTCCATACTGGCAGGCTTGAAGGCCTGCATTCCTATTGGTCCGGAAAAGCTGGGCCATGATTGGTCATTATGGGACACTCTGATTGGCTCATATAGAGCTTGCCGCGATTGGCTAACACCAAGCACGGCAAGCTCAAAAACCTGTCATTGGCTGCCTAGCCGCGGCCAGCTCTATAAAAAGAGCAGCTGCGGCTAGGGTTTTTGTCTCAGTATCTGGTTGCTTAATAAAGAGCTGTTGTTCACTACTACAAGTCTCGTCTCTCCTTGGGACCCACCGCCCAGACTTAACACTGGCGATGAAGGTGGGATACTGAGACAGCAAGGCTGACCAGCACGTGGCAGACAGCGCGAAGACGACCAGCGAAATGGCCAGCAGCGCCATGCCACCCGCACCATTCAATCCAGCCAGTGAGGACTGGGAGTCCTACATTGATTGTTTCCAAATGTTCTTAGAATTGAACAACCTGAAAGACGCCACCGGCAGCAAGAAGCGAGCAGTCTTTTTGACACACTGCGGACCCGCTGTTTTTAAAATGATCAAGGCGCTCGCGAAGCCTGCTGATGTCAAGACTATGGACTGGGACAACCTAGCTCCCCTCCTCCAAAACCACTACATCCCAGCTATATTGACCCTTATCAGAAGGCATGGTTTTACCAGTGTGATCAGCGCGAGGGTGAGAGCATCAGCGAGTTAGTAGCCGACCTGAGAGACCTAGGGGGCTTATGCAGGCTTGCTAACCTAGATGAGGCCATGCAAGACCGGGTCGTCCTCGGCCTAAAAGACCCAGCACTCCAAAGCAGGTTGATGGCCAAGGGTGATATATCCCTCGCCGATGCCATAGCCGAAGCCACCGCAGCTGAGGCCACACGTAAGTCAGCGGCGTGAATGTGGCGCTCGAATGGAACCGATCGCAAATCCACCTGCGAGCCGGCCGCGACACCAGAGAAACTCGCAGCCTCCACCCACCATGGCGACATCAAATCCCCGTCTGACAGCGAAGAGGAAGAAGTTCACAGACTTCAGTCAGAGCGCGAGCGACGAGACCGGCGGGGTCGCAAGTCGGGGTACCAATGCGCCGGCTGCAGAGGAGATCACCCACGTTCCAAATGTAAGTTCCTGGACGCTGTTTGCCGTTTTTGTGAGAAGCAAGGGCATATCGCTAAAGTATGCCACAACAAAAGAAACTTCAGCCCTCGGTGCCAGGGAAACAGCCGAGAAGGCAAGATGGCAACCCTACCAAAAACTGGGACCGCCTGACAGGCAACCGATGGAGCCGGGACAACAGAACCAAGAAATTCAGCGAGGCACCATGAAGAGAGGAAATGCACCAAACAGTCATTATCGGCCACGCTTCACCAATCGACGCACAAAAAATTCGTATTGAGGTCGGTATCGAAAACCAACCATGCACCATGGAGGTAGATTCTGGCTCCTACCTGTCTATGGTTTCCTTGCAGACCATTAAGCGTATAATACCCAGCATACGCTGCCAAGAACTGAGTGACCAGAAATTGATTTTGAAAGACTATCAGGGGAACCGCATTCCAGTAGCGGGTGTAGGACATTTCAAAATATCTTTCAAAGACCATACCAACGTCTTACCACTCACAATCGTTGATAAGGACCGCCCCAGTCTACTCAGGTTGCATGGTTTGCACCATTGGGGATAGAGATGGCAGGCATCAACCACACCGAGGATGAAGACTGGGAAGCAACGCTCATTCGGGACTTCCAAGAAGTCTTCAGTGACACCCTAGGCAAGTACAAGGGGTCCCCACTCTCCTTTAATCTTAGCCCTGACATCACTCCCATCTGCCTCAAACTGCGCTGAGTGCCTTTTGCACTCAAGCCTAAAATAGACGAACAATTAGACAAATTAATAGCGCAAAGCGTATTAGAACCCATTGATCATGCCCTCTGGGAAACACCAATTGTCACCCCTATCAAACCAGATGGCTCCCTGACAATTTGTGGTGACTACAAGGCCACCCTCAACCATGCATTGCAGCAGAGTGCCTACCCGGTGCCAGTAGTCCAACATCTCCTACACTCATTGGGGGGTGGCAGAATCTTTGCAAAGCTTGACCTGGCTCAAGCTTATCAACAACTGCCAGTCGATGCTGAAACTGCCGAGGCTCAAACAATCATAACACATCGAGGGGCCTTTAAATGCAACCGACTCCAGTTTGGAGTCAGCGTCGCACGTGGGGTTTTCCAAAGCCTAATGGAAAGACTGCTATTAAAGGAATTAAAGGAGTCATGCCCTATTTCAACGACATCTTAGTAGCAGCCCCCAACAAGCGAGAATTGGAAAAGAGACTGAGAGCAGTGCTACAAAAATTTAAAGACTCTGGCCTCAAGGTAAAGAAAGAAAAGTGCCAGTTATGTACTGAAAGGGTTGAATTCATCGGGTACTTCCTTAACGAACAGGGAATTCACCCTATCAACAAGAAATTAAGGGCCATCAAAGAAGCCCCCAGGTCAAAAAACAAAACGGACCTCCAAGCATTCCTTGGACTCATTAATTTCTATAATATTTTCCTACCCCAGAAAACCACTGTCGCGGAGCCCTTGCATAGATTCCTGGATAAAAAGGCACCATGGGTTTGGGGACGGTGAGAGGAACACGCATTTCAACAGATAAAAGATCTTCTGACTTCCGACGCAGTCCTCATGCAATACAGCGAGACCCTACCACTGACTATTACTTGTGACGCTTCATCTTTTGGTGTGGGAGCAATCCTAAGCCACACATTGCCTAATGGTACAGAGGCTCCCATTGCATTTTTCTCAAGAACCTTGTCCAAGCCAGAGTGGAACTACAATCAGTTAGATAAAGAAGCCCTCGCCATCGTCTCCGCAGTCAAAAGATTCCATGAATACATTTATGGTAGGACATTTTCAATTATTACGGATCATAAACCCCTACTCGGCATTCTGGCTGGTAACAAACCCACTCCACACATCCTGTCACCTAGAATGACAAGATAGTCTGAATTTCTTGCCGCTTATAATTATCAATTAATACATCGACCTGGCAAATCCATCTCGCATGCCGATGCTTTAAGCCGATCACCCCTGCCAGACGTGCAAGACGACCCAGCACCCACATTATCAATTTTGCAAATTGAAACTGCATCCATGTCACCGTTGACCGCACAGGACATTGCCCGCGAAACATGATGGGATAAATGATTAGTGCGAGTTCTCAGCTGGGTGGAGAGGGATTGGCCAGAAAGCGGGACAAACAAACCCTTTAAACCATTTAAAAACCGGCAAACTGAACTCTTTTCTCAGAGAGGATGTATCCTGTGGGGAGACCAGGTAATCATACCAGAAACGCTCCAAAAAACAGTTTTAAACATGCTGCATGATGGGTGCCCAGGCATCGTACGTATGAAAGCCCTGGCCAGGAGCTATGCTTGGTGGCCAGGCATGGACAAGCAAATTGAAACCTGGGTCGCCACCTGTAACAGATGCCAAGAGACTCACTCAGCTCCCCCAAAAGCCACACTGTTAGAATGGGAAACCCCCAGAGGCCCATGGTCATGCATCCATATTGATTTCGCTGGACCAACAAAAGGGCATACCTTTTTAATTACCATTGATGCTTATTCGAATTGGCTCGAAGTAAGCAAAATGAAAACCACCACCACAGAAGCCGTTGAAAAAAAACTAAACAAACTTTTTGCCACACACAGTCTACCTGATGTGATAGTATCAGACAACGGACCCCAGTTTACTGCATTGGCATTCGAGCAATACTTGACAGACTGTGCCATCCAACACGCATTGACATCGCCCATTCACCTGGCAGCAAATGGGAGGGCTGAACGCATGGTTCAATTCACAAAAAAAACAACTATTCAGAGAATTGAACATAGCGACATCCATAAAAAAATCACCAAAATGCTTCTGATCCAACACATCACGCCCAACACCACGACCAACAAGAGCCCAGCAGAACTACTCATGGGCAGAAGACTCCGGTCACCCCTAGATCGTCTGCACCCTGCTTACATTCCAGAGAAACCTCCGGAAAAAACGCGCCTTCAAGGAAGGAGACACTGTTTTTGCAAAAAAACTTTACTGGAGACCCACTATGGCTTCCTGCAAAAATCACCCAGATCACCAGCCCTCGATCCTACCAACTTGAAACCACTGATGGCAGGTGTTGGAAATGCCATATTGACCAGCTAAGGTCCAGGCTGGCCATTTCTCCCTTCACAGACTCCAACCAAGAAATCAGAGGGGGGGAGGAACCACAAACTCTGAACAAGAATTGGGTTCCGAACAAGCAGAACAACCCCCATTAAACAGAAACCAAACATTTAACCAACTAGACTTACCAGTTGACAGGGAGCAGTGGCAGACAGGTTCTTTGCCTGGAAGCAGCAGCCGGACAAGCTCTACCAGCCCAGAAAATCCAGGCGGGAGCAACAGAGCAAACAACTCAACCGACCCGGATACACCAGGTGGGGGTCGCAGCTATAGGCCCGGCTCACTTTTCCAGGCGGTTCCTTCAAGAAGCTTGAGAGCGACATGAAGCCCGTCTGAACCTGACGATGACCAAAGACATTGTAAACTGCGCAAGTCAAGCAGGCAGGTCCGAAGACTTACCTACTTGCGCGACTACGTTTCCCCGCCCCTCGGACAGAACCAAGAGGGGAGGGATGTTCCGTACTAGCAGGCTTGAAGGCCTGCATTCCTATGGTCTGGAAAAGCCGGGCCATGATTGGTCGTTATGGAACACATTGATTGGCTCATATAGAGCTTGCCACGATTGGCTAATACCAAACGTGGCAAGCTCAAAAACCTGTCATTGGCTGCCTAGCTGCGGCCATAAAAAAAGCAGCTGCGGCTAGGGTTTTTGTCTCAGTATCTGGTTGCTTAATAAAGAGCTGTAGTTCACTACTACAAGTCTCATCTCTCCTTGGGACCCACCGCCCAGACTTAACATAAATCATGACCCTAGGGTTATGCTACAATGGTCATAAGTGGGGAAAATGGTCATGTCACTTTTTCATGGCCGTTGTAACTTTGAACAGTCAGTAAATTTGGAAAGTTCCAGCTTGGAGAAAGATTAGCACTGTGTAAAAAAAAAAGAAAAAAAGAAAAAGAACACGAATTTCCTCCTTTAATCTTGGAAAAAGCATCTATAGAACTCCAGTGATCAATACATTTTCACAACTTTTCTCCTGAAAATTAAATTTTGTAAAGAGAAAGCCTGCACAAGAATACCAATGTTTCATAAATAAGAAAAAATACTTAGAAAATCTAAAAGTAATAGTAGTAACTATATGGCAGTGCCTTGGTCACTTTAGGCTAAAAAGTTTCACTTGAAACTGTATTATTAAAACAAATAAAATGTCCAGGTATTAATATTCATACAAAAATAGGTACTATTCTCATATTCTGCACATTGTTTGGAACTTTTTCCACAAGGCATAATTAACTTGTATAGTTATTATATTATATTATTATATTATTATATTATAATAATAATATAATATAATATTATATTATATTATATTATATTATATTATATTATATTATATTATATTATTATAGAAGCAGGGTGCAAGATTTTTGTGGCTAGCCATTTTGGGGGAAGAAGGCCATAAATTAGCTAAAGGAGGAATATAGTACTGATGGGAAATATGGAGGTTATCCTTTTAAAAGAATAACCTTATTCTTTTTAAAACTTAAAACAGTATCATTCCTGAACATGTTGACTTTAGATCAATGTCTCTTTAATGGCTATACTAAAGGGTAGGTTCATAGACTGGAAGTTCATCTTAGACCCATCATTACATGTGTCACATATCAATTATGAAACTATTTGAGTAGAGAATGTCATGCAACATTAATAATTCTTATAAACTTTTCTAACTACATTGTTTAATTGGACACCGAATAGATAGGAAATTGGAGGGCTAGAGAAAGGAGAAAGAAGCCATATTTTATTTTAATGGCTACTAGTTTCATCACTTAGTAGGTAGATTGCAGCCTGTTAATTTAATGTGCTGTAGCATAATCATGACAAAGGCCTTTAAAAGATTAAGGGCATGAGACAAGACAATTATCATTTCCACTAATGATAAATAGAAAACATGCAACAGTAAATATTTGAATGGAACGATCTGCCAATATTGTGAGATCGATGTCCAGATTTAAGCAAACTATCAGAGCACTTATGAAGTTAATTAAAATAGCAGTATTTGAAGAAAGCCCTGTACTTAACAGCACCACTGAATCTCCTAGGAAAAAGGAGGAAAGAGATATATAAAATATTCATATTCACAATAAGGTATGACTACAGTTTCACACTACTAGTTACAAATTCCTTTTGCCAAATATTACTTTCATAAGTAGTGCTGAAATTGTCCTGCTTTATAAGTACAAGTAGTCCTTGACTTATGATCACAGTTGAACCCAAAATTTCTATCGCTAAGCAAGATAGTTTAGTAAGTTTTTCCAACCTTTCTTTCCATTGTTGTAGGAAAATCAATGAAGTTATTAAGTGAATTGTTTGGTCATTAAGTGAATCTGACTTACCCATTTATTTTGCTTATTGCAAACTGACTGGGAAAGGTACCACTGGTGATTGCATGTCCTCAGGGCAGTGCAATCGTCATAAATATATGTCAGTTGCCAAGTATCCAAATTTTGATCATGTGTCTATAGGCATGCTCCAATGGTTGTAAATGTGAAAACTGGTCATAAATTACACTTTTCCAAGTTGGTCAAAGATTATCTGTAGCACGAAGATAGGAAAGTGCAAAAGAAGAACTTGTAAAATGAATGTGCATTTAATGGGTTTTTCAAATGTTGGATCCCAGGCATTCTACATGTTATGGTAGCAGAACACCCATGCATTTTATTCAGTTTTAGTATCAAGATATTAACCAAAATGTATTCTTTGTTAGCATAGAATTCTAAATGGGAAAGGTATAAAAGGAAACACACTAGTTCCTACATTTAGCACAAAAAAAAAAAAATCCTCTTCAGGCATTCATCTGAACATGTGAGGATTTTAAAATGGGAAGAAGACAATTTCTGACAGTTTCTAAGATTTCTAAGATCTTTTTGCAAATTACCTGGAGGGCTGCACTCACATGTATTATTATAATTCTTCTCATCTCCTAGCTGGATATCTATTGGGTAGGAAAATGTAGAAGTGATAGAATATTAAGTGATTATGTTGTTACCCGGTGTTACCTAGCTGGGTAATGAAATATCTACAAGCAAAAAACCCAGGTAAGAATTCCACATGTGAAGTAATTTCTATAAGCAAGGGTTTAAGAAGAGATGATTTTATAAAAAAAGCAGTAGCCAGATGGTTAATTGTAACATTCTACCTGCCACAACATCTTGAAGTTAATAGTTTCTACTGGATAGGTATTGGTGTGATTTCCATATCTTATGATGTTAACCAATGATCTGAGTTGTTCATCTAAATCAGTGGTGGGATTCAAAATTCTTTACTACCGGTTCTGTGGTCGTGGCTTGGTGGGCAGGGCAGGGGAAGGATACTGTAAAATCTCCAGTCAGAGGTGGTATTTACCGGTTCCTTGAACTACTCAAAATTTCTGCTACCGGTTCTCCAGAACTGGTCAGAACCTGCTGAATACCACCTCTGATCTAAATGTGACAATATGTCTTATTAAATAAGTCTCATAAAAGTCCACATAATTAACATCTCATAGCCCCTATGAAGAAAGATGGAAGGATGGAAAAGTTAAATTTGTTACATATATATATATATATATATATATATATATATATATATATATATATATATATATATATATATATATATATATATATATATATATATATATATTCTGAGGTTCTCAGGTATTTATATGTGGATCTTTGGTTGTTCGGGTTTTCTCCCACGTAAGATTCAAGTATCTAGGCAACGTTTCGATGAAGTCTCATTCATCATCTTCAGGCTTCTGTCTCCGGCTCTGTGCTTCTCAGAGTAATGTGAGATTGCAGCTGCTTCCTCCTTTTAACTGCCAGTGGGGTGGGACTTGATTGGGTGGGGGCTTGGCTGTGTTCTGATTGGGTGGGGTGTGTTCTCATTGGTAGGGGTTTGGCTGTGTTCTGATTGGTTGGGGGTTAGCCGTGTTCTGATTGGTTGGAGCGTGTTCTGTTCTGGTGGGGGCTTGGTTGTGCTCAGGTTAGTCTTAGTTGCTGGGGGATTTGAGCTGGTGAGTTGTGATCTTGCTGTTTGGCTTCTAGTTCGTGGTCGTGCTGCATCTTCATAGTGGGTATCGGTTTGCTTCATGTATGGCTCGGAGGGGTTTGAAGTGGGTAGTGATGCAGCTGCAGTGCAGCTTCTGGTCCATGGTCCTGTCTCATCTTCTGAGTGGGTGGGAGTCTGTTTTCTACATGGAAGTGTGGTGGTGGCATCTTGTGTGGCTCTCATGGATGTGGGTCTGGTGTCCTTCTTCATGTTAGGTACTCGTCTGTTCATGAGGGCGAGTTTCCAAATGGCTGGAAGGCGGGAGGTGTCATCTCATTTGTTCATGCTGTGTGGGCGTTTTTCTATCTCTATGGCTTCTCTGATTATTCTGCTGTTGAAGTGTTCGGTTTTGGCGATAGTTCTGGTATTTTTAAAATCAATTTCATGTCCTGTGGCTTTGAGGTGTTGGACCAGGGAAGAGGTCATTTCTTCTTTTTTGATTGAGTTCTTATGTTCTTCAATGCGTGCACTTATTCTTCTGTTAGTTTGTCCAATGTATGTGGTAGGGCAGGCAGTATATATATATATGGATCTTTGGTTATTCGAGTTTTCTCCCGCGTAAGATTGGTAGTATCTAGGCAACGTTTCGATGAAGTCTCATTCATCATCTTCAGGCTTCTGTCTTAGGCTCTGTGCTTCTCAGAGTGATGTGAGCTTGCAGCTGCTTCTTCCTTTTAACTGCTAGTGGGGGTGTGACTTGATTGGGTGGGGGCTTGGCTGTGTTCTGATTGGGTGGGGGTGTGTTCTCATTGGTAGGGGGTTTGGCTGTGTTCTGATTGGTTGGGGGTTTGGCCGTGTTCTGATTGGCTGGAGGCGTGTTCTGTTCAGGTGGGGGCTTTGTTGTGCTCAGGTTAGTCTTAGTTGCTGGGGGATTTGAGTTGGTGAGCTGTGATTTTGCTGTTTGGCTTTGAGTTCGTGGTCATGCTGCATCTTCATAGTGGGTGTCGGTTTGCTTCATGTATGGATCGGAGGGGTTTGAAGTCGGTAGTGGTGCAGCTGCAGTGCGGCTTCTGGTCTGTGGGCATGTCTCATCTTCTGAGTGGGTGTGAGTCTGTTTTCTACGTGGAAGTGTGGTGGTGGCATCTTGTGTGGCTCTCATGGGTGTGGGTCTGGTGTCATTCTTCATGTTAGGTACTTGTCTGTTCACGAGGGCGGTTTTCCAAATGGCTGGTAGGCGGGAGGTGTCATCTCGTTTGTTCATGCTGTGTGGGCGTTTTTCTATCTCTATGGCTTCTCTGATTATTATTCATCGAGATCATAAAGAAACAAAACTTACAACCTAGCGACCTACTAGTAAGCTTCGATGTCATATCCCTCTTCACCCAAGTGCCAATAAAAGAAGCCTTGACAGCCATCCAAAACAAATACAACCCCCCCAAGCACATCCTAGATCTAACCAACCACTGCCTATCCAATACTTACTTCACCTACAATGGACAAAAATACAAACAAATAGAAGGAGCACCTATGGGATCACCCCTCTCACCTGTCATCGCAAACCTCTACATGGAACACTTTGAAACACAAGCTCTAGAAAAATACGACCACAAACCCAAACTCTGGCTCAGATACGTAGATGACACCTTCATAATCTGGCCACACGGGAAAGAAAAACTGAACAACTTCCTCACATACCTCAACAGTCTACACCCCAAAATACAATTCACCATGGAAACAGAAGCCAACAATCAACTTCCCTTCCTGGATGTCTTGGTATACAATAGATCCGATGGCTCCCTAGGACACACCATCTACCAGAAGAAAACACATACTAACCGCTATCTACATGCACTCTCACACCACCACCCAGCACAGATCAATTCCAGTAGCCAAGACACTCATCTCCAGAACAAAATGCTTAGCGATGAACAACACCAAAAACCGAACTACACACACTCTCACCAACGTACTTACAGCCAATGGATTCCAAAGAAAGAAGATTACCCACCTAATCCAAAAAGAAGCCCCTACCAAAATCCAAGACAGAGAACAAGAAAACGGAAAAGCCCTCCTCCCATATATAAAAGGCACTACAGACAAAATTAGCAAGATCCTCCAAAAACACAACATCAAAACAGCATTCTGCACAAACAAAAAATATCCACCATCCTAAGAAACCCCAAAGACAAAATCGAATTAGAAAACCAAGGAGTATACGAAATCCCCTGCACTGCCTGCCCTAACACATACATTGGACAAACTAACAGAAGAATAAGTGCACGCATTGAAGAACATAAGAACTCAATCAAAAAGAAGAAACGACCTCTTCCCTGGTCCAACACCTCAAAGCCACAGGACATGAAATTGATTTTAAAAATACCAGAACTATCGCCAAAACCGAACACTTCAACAGCAGAATAATCAGAGAAGCCATAGAGATAGAAAAACGCCCACACAGCATGAACAAACGAGATGACACCTCCCGCCTTCCAGCCATTTGGAAACCCGCCTCATGAACAGACGAGTACCTAACATGAAGAAGGACACTGGACCCACACCCATGAGAGCCACACAAGATGCCACCACCACACTTCCATGTAGAAAACAGACTCCCACCCATTCAGAAAATGAGAAACGACCATGGACCAGAAGCTGCACTGCAGCTGCATCACTACCCACTTCAAACCCCTCTGAGCCATACATGAAGCAAACTGACACCCACTATGAAGATGCAGCAGGACCACGAACTAGAAGCCAAACAGCAAGATCACAACTCTCCAGCTCAAATCCCCAGCAACTAAAACTAACCTGAGCACAACCAAGCCCCTCCTGAACAGAACACGCCTCCAACCAATCAGAACACGGCTAACCCCCAACCAATCAGAACACAGCCAAACCCCTACCAATGAGAACACCCCCACCCAATCAGAACACAGCCAAGCCCCCACCCAATCAAGTTCCACCCCCACTGGCAGTTAAAAGGAGAAAGCAGCTGCAATCTCCATTACTCTGAGAAGCACAGAGCTGGAGACAGAAGCCTGAAGATGATGAATGAGACTTCATCGAAACGTTGCCTAGATACTTCGAATCTTACGCGGAGAAAACCCGAACAACCAAAGATCTACATATATATATATATATATATATATCAGCAACAGAATATTTTAATCAGAAAAAAGAAATATTAAATGTTTGTTTTACAATGTGAAACTTATAGATGTCATTGTGCCCAGTAACACTCCGTTAGGACAAATCTGTTTCCCTACCCACCGACTTTATTTTTTAAATACGTTTTAGTATATAATTAGAAAATTGATATACTGCAAAGCCAAATACCAGTTTCAAACATCATTTGCATTCCAGAGGCAATAGTTAGAAAAACAGAATGATAGATATCTCTAGTACAATGTTTATTTGGAAGTGCACCCTTATGTATATAAAAAAGACAAAATGAACTGAGGTGATATTGAGCATCCTGGAAGGAAGGAATTAGTATTTTGTGACTGGCTGGGATCATCATAGCAACCATTTTTATAATTATGTCCATAATATATTCCCAAAGTTTCAAATGTATCCATTAACCCCAAAACATTGGAAATGATGTGTTATATTAAAGGCAACTAAATATATTGCATCTGTCAAAAATAACCCCCTGAACTCAAATTCCAATTCCAATTTCAAAAATAAAAATTCTAGCATATCACCACACATGAATCTTTGTACAATCGTAGATTGTGAAACAAGAAAAGGGTGTTTTATCATCTTTCTGAATATTGATAATAAAATCATATTCCACTTATCATTAAAGCCCACTAAATACAATTTATAATCCTATTCCTTTCTGTCCAGGACTATTCCTCTTTCTTTCTTAATAGAATTATTGTACAAGGATATTGCAATAAATAGTTTGATATGACAATATTCTGATAGTCTAATTACCATTGAAGAGTATAATTTAAAAAACATTTAAGGGAATTGCGACATTAAAATTTTCTGATGCAGGTTCATAAATGTTAAGTATGATTTATAGATCAGCTCTTGTCTTTACTTGTAGCCATGGTATTCTGGAATTGCAAATATACATCAACAGAATATAGAGGTAGATTTTTCCATTTAAATGCTGAATGCCAGGTTGCTAGGTAACTGTCTTCTGATTATACATCCAAAGACTCATGAATGGAAGAAGCAACTGTAATTGTGTATGCAGTATTATGTAGTTATATAAGTGCCAGACAGTGCCAGACTAAAAAGTATTAAGATTTGTTTTATATAGAAGTATAAAGAGTAATGAAGAAATCATAGAAGTTAAGAGTTAAATGGATCTGATCGGCTTTTATGCGTGCACTTTTCCTGATTTGATTCTCTTTTGCTAAGTCAGAAACAGATCTTATATACATGAAAATGACTTTCAGTTACAATAGTAGAAGAGCATCTTAAAATCCAAACTTTAGTCTGAAGCGATTCTATTTCCTTCAGCTAATAAAGATAAGCAAAAATTTCAAGAACCATTATGCCCAGATATTTTTTAGTGTCAAGAATTCATATTATTTTCTCTTTGATTATAAAACTACTGCTTCTTCAAAGGTCGTTCAACTGGTTTAATCATCATGATAAATTTCCGTTTTCCTCATTTTCCTTTTTTCTTTCCATTTTTACTAATCACAATTTAGACAAGGTGATTTTGGAAAACTGCAAGAGAAGGAAGACCAACATGATTGCAGTTTGAACTGATTACAAGAGGCATTTGATTCCCTGCCAGATAATTGGATAATCAAGTGCCTAGAAATATCTGTACTGCATAGAAACATCAGAAACTTTGAGCAATAGCAACAGCTCAATGAAATACATAGTTGTTGGTCAATAGTGATAGACTGGGAGAGGTTAATATCAAGAAAGGAATCTTTCATGGACGCTCACTATCACTCCTACTGTTTATTATTGCACTGATTCATCTGTCAATAATTATGAACAAATCAGGCTATCAAATATCACAAATGTTTTGCTAGGCTATTCCATCTCCTTTAGATGGACGATTTGAAGCTGTATAGAAAAACATCATTTGAAATAGAATCACTTCTCACCATCCATATGTACAGCCAAGATAAGTAAAAATTAAAGAAAACAAGATGCTCTGTGGAAATAACTTCAAGAATTTGGATGGAGATAATTACAAATACCTGGCAACCTTCACATGTCAAAGTCAAGAAAGTTAGAAGTGAATTAAGGGAGTAAAGAATATGTTAAAATTCAGTGAGGAAATACTATCAAGGCAGTTAATATCTGGGTAACATCAGCCACTAGATACACAGCTAGAATAGTAAAATGGACATAAGCAGAACTAAAATCCCTAAATAGGAAAACCAGAAAAATAATGACAAAGATCTTCATTAATAAAAATATTGCAAGTACATCTTTCTCTGCAAAGAAGCTGAAGAATTAGCGACCACCTAGTTAGCTGTTGCAAGAAGAGGTGTATTGGAATATCTGTAAGAAATACAATTTGCCAGCAAGCAAGATCTGGTGAGACCACAAAACAGACAAAACTATAGAAAATGAAGAAAATGAAGTGCTCTGGGACTCTAGAATTCAAACAGACAAGCAGCTACAACATATCTAACTTGAGACCTAACAATTGATAATAAAAAAGACTGAAAAGTTTGGCTAACGGATGTAGCAATACCCTGGAGGCAGAGGAATAGGAAAGAAAAACCTGGAGAAAATAACAAAAAACAAATATTTACAATCAAAAATATAATGTTAAATGTAATAGGTACCTTGGCTAAATGTAATAGGCTAAATGTAATAGGCACCAAAACATCTGGAGCATCCTCAAGCACCCCACCAGTCAATTGCAAAGAGCAGACATACTTTGAATGGTTAAATCCTGTGATAGTTTTTTGAACGCCATCAAGCAACAACATCTGCTTATCTATGATCCTTGAGAAGGGCTTGATAGGTGGATAAAAAAGCCAAATCCAGTCTAAATATATGTAGTCCTTGACTTACAACAGTTCATTTAGTGACCTTTCGAAGTTACAATGGCACTGAAAAAAATGACAGGACCATTTTTCACACTTAGACCATTGCAGCATTCCCATGGTCACATGATCAAAGTTGAGGTGCTTGGCAAATTCCCATATGTATGATTGTCGCAGTGTCCCAGGGTCACATGATCACCTTTTGCAATCTTTTGACAAGCAAAGTCAATGGGGAAGCCAGAATCACTTAACAATCATGTTACTAACTATTACTGCAGTAATTCACTTTGCAACTGTGGCAAGAAAGCCACACTAAAATGTAAAATATAAAACATAAAATGTAGCAAAACTCACAATTGTCTCACATAATAATAGAAAATTGGGCTCAATTGTGATAAATTGAAGACTTTCTATCTCTGGCTGACTATGCACAAATCATTACAGTTAAATAATAACCATTGCCCACACAGTTACCAAATATATTCTCCACAACTTTTCAATCCCTAAATGTCCAACTAAAAAGTCAGCTTTAACTGCCTTTCTGAATATTAATAATAATGTTACAATATGGTCATGTTCAGATAAAGCTTCAGTTATTTGAAAACTGAAGAAAAACAGCTGAATTGGAAGATAAAAAGTTTATTTAGCTTTGAAGTTTACTATACTTCATTCCCATTGTGATAAATCATGCTATAACATAATAGAAGGAACATTATATATGGAATGTGTAAGATGAGGGAAGAAATGGCAAGAGGAATTGAACAATTTGCCTTGGATTAACCCTAATTTTATCAGTGGTATAGCAATAGCATTTAGATTTATATACTGCTTTATAGTGTTTTACAGCCCTTTCTAAGCGGTTTACAGAGTCAGCACATTGCCCCCAACAATCTGGATCCTCATTTTACTCACCTTGGAAGGATGGAAAGTTGAGTCAACCTTGAGCCTGGTGAGATTCAATCTGCCAAATTGCGTGCAGCCAGCAGTAAACTGGCTTGAATTGAACAGGAGAGATGTACCAAACATGGATCCAGCAAAAATAGGTAAACCACAAGGGTGTTGTACCCATATTTCGTGAAAGAAAATAAACAGATATACGATATGAAATACATGGTATTATTTTAATATGATTGATTAAATAACGTTTTCTCAACTATCCCATTAATTGAAATTAATAGTTTAAGTTTAATAAATCAGATTCCAAATAAAGAAAAAGGAAGAAAGTTTTAATTCAGTGAAAGCTTCCAAAAACTGATTTGGTTATTTCGATGTCACACAAGGACAATCCAGAAGAGCTGAGAAGACATCATTCTGGGAATCAGTTAGCTATGTCAAGAAAGATTGTGCAGTACTTCACTGAAGCATCATTGATGTTCAATTACTTGTGGAGGTTATATATGTAGAAATGTCAGATTCAGTTCTCTCATTACTTGGTGCCTGCAACATCCTTTATAAAAATAGGATATATACCTCCTGTAGTATTAAGGAGATAACAAGAAATAAGAGAAGTTAGGAAATGCCTTCCTGTAAAAGCTTGTGTCGGGTAATTATAAGACTTAATATTGAATGCAATTGCTTTCTCTTTCCTCCATCTTTTACCCTGCATACCTTTTGCTTTAATTTAGTAGCATAATTCTATTGCCAAAGGAGTCAGTGCTTTTACTGAAATAGTATTGTTATTTTAAATGACTGGTATTGGGATCGAAAGATATGAAAAGCATTCCCTCATCACAACTCATGGTATTAATAAGAATGGCTATATTGGTAGTTTTTTTAAAAAAAAAATAAAGTGCAACATTCTTGATATACATGGGCACTTTGCTACTGGAATAAGCCATATTGTCAAAACTTCTCCTCTTAATGTTTTTCATGAAAAGATTAAGCATTTAGCAGAATGCTCTTCTAAGAGGAATGCTTGGTAGAAGGAAGAAGAGAGAATTGATTAAGCAATAGCAGCGAATTAACAGATTTAACAGATAATCAGAGTTGGAAGGGACCTTGTAGGTCATCTAGTCCAACCCCCCACCCAAGCGGGAGACCCTACACCATTTCTGACAAATGACAGTCCAATCTCTTCTTGAAAGTCTCAAGTGAAGGTGCTCCCACAACTTCTGAGGGCAAGCTGTTCCCTTAGTTGATTGTTCTCACTGTCAGAAAGTTTCTCCTTATTTTCAGGTTAAATGTCTCCTTGTTCAGTTTCCATCCATTATTCCTTGTCTGGCCTACAGGCGTTTTAGAAAATAGCTTGACCCCTTCTTCTCTGTGGCAGCCCCTCAAATATTGGAGGACTGCTATCATGTCTCCCCTGGTCCTTCTCTTTACTAGACTAGCCAAGCCCAGTTTCTGTAACTGTTCACTGTATGTTTTAGCCTCCAGTCCCCTAATCTCCCTGGTTGCTCTTCTCTGTACTTTTTCTAGAGTCTCAACATCTTTTTTATAATGTGGTGAACAAAACTAGATGCAGTACTCTAGGTGTGGTCTTACTAAGGCTTTATAGAGTGGTATTAGTACTTCCCTTGATCTTGATTGTAGGCATGTCACAATTCTTCAAGCACAATATCTATTCTTGCCTTTTTATCACAAATAGCCTCATGTGATGACCTTTATCAGAGCTGTCAAATTTGTGGCTCGCGGGCTGGATGTGTCCACACACTGGTCATGCCCATGTCCAGTTTAGTGAATGGGGAAAAAAGTCCTGATAGGTCATGTGACACTGCTTTGACAGTTTGACACCTCTGACCTACTGTAGATAACCCCCAAATCTCATAACTACTTATTGACACCTCATGGACATCTCTCCAGATTTCAGCACATTTTGAACTAATTGAAGCATCCTCTTCCATATTTAGTAACTATCCTATTGCTAATCACCTGTTCCTGCTCTTCCTTCTCCTATTCTTCCTTGTTCTATTCCTGTTCCTCCTGCTTCTCCATTTTTTTATCTTTCAAACATGATGACTATACTTCCTATGTAAAGTCTTTGTGCTAAAGCCCATCTATTTCAGTACGGTTCATGAACAGACAGAAATAGGTCATTTATGACTGATGAGAGGAAAATGTATGAACTGTTCAAGAACAGGATTTAATGGCAGTGATTTATAGGTAGTTTCAGAACATCTAATAATATGCATTTTTTCTTTAAAATTGCAATGGCTTTTTCTTTGCAACAAGAAAATTATCATTGTTATTAATAATAATGTTGTTGTTGTTGTTTTTGTTAGTCACAAAGTTGGATCTGACCCATCGTGACCCCATGGACAACGTTCCTCCAGAGCTTCCTATCCTTTACAATCCCCCAGAATACATTTAAGCTCATGCCTACTGCCACCTCATCTCTGCCGTCCCCTTCTTCTTTTACCCTCAATCATTCCCAGCATTAGGCTCTTCTCCACTGAGTTCTTCCTTCTCATTAGGTGGCCAAAGTATTTAATAATATTACTTTGTCAAATACCTGAAAATATTTTGCAAATTTATTGATTAAAATAATTATGTTATAGATATTGTGGTTCTCATGACATGGAACAGCTCTGATTACTTTATGTCAATGACCTACTTGAATAACATTTCATTGGAAAAAATTAAATTTTATATTTTAATTTAGTTAACAGTAGCAAAAGACAGGACCATCTGTTTCTAATGAAAAACAATACTTTTCTTGATATGTGTGAAAACAGAATATAAGAATTTAGCTATGGTATAAAATATTTCATTTTTGGCAAAGACTTCTCAAAGGAGTATATATATATAATTAATGAGCCAATTAAAAGACAGGAATAATGTTTATCAAAAAAGAAAAAAACTTCTACCACAAGTCTTTTCTGTATTTACCAATACTACAAAAAAAAAAGCCATTTAACATTTTCATTCCACAACCTTACCGATAAATCAGTTGGCCAAATTAATGTTCAGTCCGATGCTTTATATTTATTTATTTCATATGGCCAATCAATTCAAACTGCAGGGTCTTACCTAGTCTTCAAAAATTGAACACGATTGAGTTGAAGAAAAATAAGGTCAAACAAATAATTTAAATAATTTATGGTCATATCATGAAAGTCAATTGGGGTCCTTGAGATAGTCACTATTTTTTAGCCCAAACCACCTTCATATGTTGTAATTTTGTTATAAACATATGTAAACATACGTTATACAGTATATATGTTTGTCTATTGTTTCTTGGTAGAAATTTTCATATATCTGTATTTGCAAATACTACTAATTTATGATGGCATTCAAACTGCTCTATAAGTCAAATGGCAACTGTTTGCTAGTTAAGATATGTTATAACCAGTTCTTTTTTTATGTAAATTTTATTTTATTTCCAAAGTTAAAATTCAAGCTCTAAACAAATACATACATACATACATACCCCATAATTTATAAACTACAACTCTTCACCTAACTGTTCACCTAACCAATTTCACCTACCTTGAATCGACAGTAAGAAAAAAGCAGTTCAGGTAAACTTCAAAGCATTCTGTTAACAATCTATTGCTGTATTTAACTTTCAAAACCAAGAATAGGTTCTAATCTAACTTAGCCCATTGCAGTCATTGTCTCTGATCCATCCAGGATCAAATATCTTGATTCTTAATAATAACAGTTTTCCATAGAATTATAACTAGTATCTTTACAAGAATTATATTTCATACCCCAAAGTCACAGATCTCTGTTTAAATATCTCCACAACCTTTGTAGTTAAAAAAGTCTTCCTAAAAGTTGAAACACAGCATCACTTGGCAGTTGTGTTCTAACTGAATATAGTAAGTCTATTCCATACTTTCCATCGGGTTTTTTTTAAAGAAAGTCCAATCCACCACTGATATATTCTAACATTTCTAAGCCTTTTAAATTCAAGCCCCTTTCAGCCTTCTCCAACGAGCCTGCAATTCTGAAACAAAGCTCCTTCTCTTCCAGTTCTATCAGCAACAAATTGACTTCTAATCCACACAATTACAAGGGTGGTTTAGCTGCTGGTACTTATATATCTGAGTCTCATCCTTAGGTTGACTTATAACTGTTGTTAAATCATCAAAAAATATCTAAATTTTCATTCAGAGCTTTTAAATTGAAAATCATTTTTTCCAAAGGCTTCTAACAAGGCTTTGACAGTAAGTTGATCTGACTTTCACCTTTCTTTTGTATCTCTTTTTTTGGGCATTATAAAAAAAGTATGTAATATATAATGTTCAAAATTCTTGCTTTATTGTTTTCATTTTTTTTAAACAAGTTTTATTGATTTTACAAACAAAAAAACAAAACAAAACATCATTAAACATTAAAAACATAAAACCTCTTTCCATTGTAGATCCTTACAAGGCAGGTAACATATTGCTTTATATCACATACTTATAATTTATCCCATTTCCATATAAACACGTAAATTCCCTTTACCAAATTCCACATTGTTTCTCTTTAATCATTATTCAATCATATTTCCTTTATGATTTATCTGCTATCCAGTCATCAACTTTATATTTTCCTCTGGCTTGTTTATAATTATTCTCATCTAGTCTTCCTCCGAGATTTTATTATTTAATTCTTAATTAAACACACACACATAAAACATAGGCATAAAAACATAAAAACTTTCTTCTAGAAAGTAACTTGGCCCCAGATTACCTCTTTTTGTATGGACTCAATTGAATTCACGCTCTTCTTATATACCATTACCCATCTTATTTACCATTCTATATCTATTATATAGCTCCTCTCCACTTTTGCCTCATCTTAATTCTGTTTTATATATTTAATCTTGCTTTTTTAAAAAAATATTTTTATATCTTTTGTCCATTTCTCCATTTACATCTGTCTCATTTCCAATTTAAGAGAGAATAGTTTCCCCTGGAATCACTAATCGGAGTATGATGCCTTTCTATCATTCCCCTAAGTTAAAATTTAAAATAACACCTAAATCCCAATCAGATTCTGCTTAGTACATTCTACTATTTCAAAAACCAATACTACAATAATAAATCCATAAAAATCAACACATTAATCCATTAAACTCTATATTCAAACTAATATTTTAAACATTCCCTTTAGTATTTTATTAAAACTTATTATCATTCATTATTAAACCTTTTAAAGTTATACCTTAATATTTTAGTCTTTTATTAGATCTTAAAAAGTTCTGATTATCTACTTATAATACAAATACCACTATTACAATACTCATGTGTACTTTGCAGAATCCCCCCTTTTTTTAAAAAAAAAAATCCCATATATTACCCATTATCCCTGAAAAAAATTTCCTTTTCTCCATCTTGTCTTATATCTTTGTAACTTTTTCCCCCCTTTTCCCTTTCCTTCTTAGCCCGCCTAAACTTTTTACCCCCTCCTCTCCAAACCTCTGCCTTCTTGATTTCCCCTTTCTGTTGCATTCCTCTTTCCTTTTGCTTTCTAGCATTCTGTTGTTTTTGCATCTTCTTTTTCTCTTTCATAAACATTTTTTTATTTCTTAAGTCCTTCCTTTTCGCTCCTCTCTTTCTCCTTTCTTTCTTAGTCACACCGTTTAGTTCATTAAAAATGGCTTCTTCTTCCTCGGCTTCTTGCAGCTGTTGTTTAATTTGCTGACACATGACAAGCGCCATATCTAGGAAACAAAGGGCTTCTCCCATAACATCTTTGCCTTCTTTCTTTATTTTTAAATATTGTTTTTTTAGTTCATCAAGAGATAGAGCCATTTTAAACTGTTTCCAAACTTAAAACAGTTCCCAAAAGTCCCAAAGTCCCACAGTCATCAAACAGTCCAGGCAGAGTACAAGCTTCTTCTTTTTACAATTTCTCTTCTAGGGGTGAAGTCAAATTAGGGAAAGAAGAAACGTCCAATCTGTGCTTTAAGTCTTTCTTATAATTAATTTCTATTCTCTTTATCTTCAAGGCATCTCCTCCAGCAAAGTCTTAGAGTAAAAATTTGTTTTCCCAAGCCTCTCCCTTCCCACTTATAACAAAGGAATTGTTTTCATTTTTAATATAATCAAAATCTCTTTTATGGCTGAAATTTCAGAACAAAACATAGGTAATTCTTCTCAAGGACAAAAGAAGTAGATGTTCCGTAACAAAGTGAGTGCATGAAAAATTAAGATAATATTTCATACAATAAAAAAGAAATTCCCTATTTCTCTAAAAAGAAAAAGAAAAAAGACCAGAAAAATATACCGAAGCAAAACAAAACAACAGACTCCTTAAAAATTAGTAAAAAACAGATCATTATAATAGATATCTGATATAAAGGTAAATAATATAAGATCATTTTCACAGCCAAAGCGAAAGTCTTCACACCATCAATTTCCATGTGGTAAAATTGAAAGTGTTTCATAACTCCAAGATAAAACAGTAAAGAGAGGTCAAAAATTCACATTTATAATGCAACAACCAGGTATAAAATAAGTCAGCATTCAACTAGATGAATAACACTTAAAGATGTAAGCAAAAAATAAATAAATCAAAATGTGATGTTACAATTGAAATTCACCTAAAAAACAAGTAAACATGGAAAGACAGAGACCCAATCCTTCAACTGTTCTTACTAAGAATTACAATCATCTAGATTTCTCTTCCAAGGCAAATACATGGTGGCCTGAGGGACATCTTGGGTCATTCCTAGTTTCTCTCATTCAAATTGAGAGAGCATGCTGATAAAGAACCAGCTTTGGCAGTGAAACCAGCTGTTTGTCGATAGAAAAAAAGGTCCCACCACTAGCACACTATTTTGAGGATAATCCTATTACAAGTTCTTATTTTTTAGATTTAAAAAATTGTATTATTGCTACAGCTGTTACACAGTCAACCAGATCTTAAGACTGAATTTGACATTTTTGTCCACATATCAAGTCCTTCCCAAAGACATGAGATAGACAGATGTGTGTTCTTTGATGACATTAAAGGCATGGGCACAGGATATAAGCTATTCCAAGCAAAGGGAATATAATAAAGTAATTTTGCCAAAGCCAATAGTGTTTAAGTGGTGCTCCAGATGTTTTGAGGTTGCACCCAAGATGATGATAATGATGATGATGGTGATGGTGAAAATGATGATACAATTTGAGATAAATTTGAAACTGATCTATCATAGATTTGTCTTGCAAATAAATTTGTCATCTACAAAAATAAAACAGCAAAAACATGGACACAAGCAAACTATTCTATTTATTTATTTTATTTGTCAATAGCTTACAAGATAATAAGCATAAGTATAAATACAGGAAATGGGTACAAATAATTGGGGACAATAGGACAGGGATGGTGGGCACGATTGTGCATGTTGTGGAGTGGCGGCAGATACTGAGACGGACACAGGTTTGACTTTTTAAAAGGCTTTATTTACTTGAATAAAGGGTTGCCGCGGCTGCCAGGGCTAACTGGCAGTCAGCTGGCGGCAACAGCTGATGCCGTTTGACAGCTCCTTTTATAGCCGGCTGTCAAACGGCATCAGCCAATGGGAGCGGTCGGCGCTTCCGCCCGGGCGGCGGACCAGAGTGAGGACCGCCATCAGTCTATGAACACAACACTCCTTTCCCTGGCCAGGAGCATGCGTAGTCCTGCAGCCGGGTAAGCCGCCGCTCGCAGCCGGATTGCCGCAGTCCTGGGGACTTGCTTGCTTGCGAGGAGTCTCTTGCTTCCAGGGTTTTGCTTGGAGCTCGATGTTGGTCCTCTGAAGCCCTTGCCCGAGTGTCCGGCTGCTGTCCAGGTAGGTCCTTCCGATCGGCTCACTGCGGGAATGGCTCGGGGTTTGGCAGGTAGACTGGATCGTCTGGTGGGGAACCGTTTGCGACCGCTGGGTAGACCGGTTCGCTCAGCGGGTAGGCTTCAGCATGCGGCTGGTAGACCGGTACGTCTGGCAGCCCCTGGGAGTCAACGGCAGCTCTTTCCCAATGTTTCCTTAACTGGTTGATGTGCCGGCACCATACTCGACCGTCCTCCAGGAGGATCCTGTAGGACTTGGGTCCTGTAATGGAAACTATTTGCCCTGGCATCCATAGAGGGTTCCCTGCATAATTCCTGGCATAAACCAGGTCTTGCAGGGTGAATCCCCTGGCATGGCTGTCAGACCTAGAGGGGTGCCAGGGGCATAATGGGGGTGCAACCTGTCCAGGGTGGTCCTAAGGCGTCTGCCCATTAAGAGTTCTGCAGGGGACTTGTTGGTGGTGGTGCATGAAGTAGAATGCTGGGTGAGCAAGTAAGTGGACAATTTGGAGTGCCAATCTATTTGGCCAAATCTTACCAAGGCTTCCTTTACAGACCTAACAGCCCTCTGAGCCATCCCATTGCTTGCAGGGTGAAAAGGGGCTGTGAGGGCATGTCTGATGCCCAGGTTGGCTGCAAAAAACCCAGACTCACAAGAGGTGAACTGGGGGCCATTATCAGATATCAAGGTGTCAGGGAGGCCATGCGTGATGAACAGTCTGGTCAGGGGTCTTGTGACAGCCAGCGTAGTTGTGGAGGGAAGCAAGGCTACATCAATCCATTTAGAGAACGAATCTACTATGACTAAAAAGGTCCGCCCATGCACAGGGCCAGCCAGGTCAACATGCAGCCGGGACCAAGGGGCCCCAGCATCATCCCATCGGGTTGGGGCAGCTGCTGGAGGTGCTGATCTAGTTGCCTGGCAGGGCTGGCACGTGCTTACCTAGCTGGAGATTTGGGCATCCATGCCTGGCCACCACATGTAGCTGCGGGCCAGAGCCTTCATCCTCACGATGCCAGGGTGGCCTTCGTGCAGGGCTTTTAAAATTGGCTCCTGTAGAGTAGTGGGGATGACCACTCTTGCCCCCCATAGTAAGCAACCCAGTAGTGAAGACAACTCTTGCCTGTGGATCTTGAATGGTATCAGTTCAGGGGTGTATTGACTTTCAGGCCAACCCCTCCCCACCCAGTTCAGGGCTTGAGAGATTACCTTGTCCCTTCTGGAGTGGGCAGCAATATCCTCAGCTGAGATAGGCAGGTTGAGTTTGTTGCAATCAAAAATGGCGTGGATGGGCGCGGGGTCTTCCACTGGTATTGGTAGGGGGCATCTGCATGGCACAGGTTCTTTCCTGGGTGATGTACCAGCTTATATGAGTAGGCGGCTAGGAACAGGGTCCATCTGGTCATCCGCAGGGATAGTACCTGTGGGGTTTGCTTGTCTCCTGCTAAAAGGCCTAAAAGTGGCTTGTGATCTGTTATAAGCTCAAAGTGATGACCATAAAGAAATTCGTGGAATTTTTTGATAGCAGCAACTGATGCCATGGCTTCCTTATCAATTTGACTATAGTTTCTTTCTGCTGCAGAGAAGGTTCTTGAGAAGAAGGCAATTGGGGCCTCAGAGCCATTTGGCAGCCTATGGCTGAGTGCTGCCCCCATGCCAAAGGGGGATGCAGCCCAAACCAGGGGAAGCTGTTGGTTAAATTGAATTAGTACAGCGTTTGAAGTTAGCAGGGATTTGACTGCCTGGAAAGCATTAGCTTCTCTTTGTCCCCAGTCCCAGGGAGCTTTCTTATCTTGAGTCTATGTAAAGGTTCAGCTATAGTAGCCTTGTGAGGAAGGAAAGCTGCGTAGAAATTCAGAAGCCCTATGAAAGCTTGTAGTTCCATTTTGTTGGAGGGTGTGGTTGCCTCATGGATGGCCCTAACTTTTGATTCTATAGGATGTATTCCAGAGGCGTCAATTCGATAACCTAGGAAGTCCACTTGCTTAGTGGCAATGGTGCACTTGTCTTTCTTGAGTTTTAACCCATGCTGCCTGAAACGGTCAAGAACTGACCTTACCCTAAGCAATAATTGTGTTTTGTTGGTGGCAGAGACCAAAATGTCATCAAAGTATGGGACTACGCCTGGGAATCCTTGGAGAATCCTCCCCATAACAGACTGAAAGATCCCAGGGGCCACACTAGCTCCAAATTGTAAACGCTTACACCTAAAAGCGCCCCTGTGGGTAACTATTGTTTGCAAATCAGCAGTATGTTTGTCTACAGGAAACCGCTGATATGCTTGTGACATATCTAGCTTTGAGAAAATTGTACCTGGCTCAAAGGAGTGCAACAGGTGATGGATTACGGAGACTGGGTATGCACTAATTTGGAGGAAACAATTGAGGGATGTTTTATAGTCTGCGCAGATTCTCACGCTGCCATCTTTTTTAAGAGGGATGACTATGGGTGTCTCCCATTTTGCGAAATCTACTTGCTCTAGTACTCCTTGCTTAATTAGCTTGTCTAGTTCCAAATCCAATTTAGGGCAAATGGCAAAAGGGACTCTGCAAGGTTTTAAACGAATGGGGGTAGCTTGTGGGCCTACATCAAATGAGATAGGGGTACCGGAGTAACACCCCAGCTCATCACTAAAAACATCAGCTAGTCCCTAAATAGGGCATCTACTTCAGTAGTCACAACAGATGTGAGGCCAAGGGCAGGGAACCAATCTAGCCCAAGCAAGCTGGGAAGGGCACCATCTACAACCACCAGAGGCAAGTGGCCTCTAAAGTTCTGGAATTGAATTAGGAACTTGCCTTTCCCCAGGACTGGAATGGTCTTCCCCTGATAGTCTCGAAGAGTCAGGTGGCAGTTGAGCAGCTTCTTCTTGGACAGTGTAGGGAGCAGCTTCTTCAGGATGGTCCACGAGATGATAGAGAGGGCAGACCCGGTGTCCACCTCCATCCGTCAGGACTTACCTTCTAAAAAGACAAAAATGCTTATTTTGTTAGACCCAGGGGTGGTATTGTCTGAGTGGTAACAGGTGTAACAATGTTCAACTTGCCTTTTGAAGGAGGAAGTGGCTTGCGGTCTTTGTGGGAAGTTGTTTCAGCTTGGCAAACCCTAGCTATGTGGCCCTTTTTCTGGCAGTTCAGGCAGATGGCATTTCTGAATCTGCATGCTGACCTGAGATGTGCCCCCCCCCCCCACAGCTCAGACAATTGGGTTGTTATCTGGTTGCTGGGTTGGTGTTTTTCCTTGGTATCTCTGGAGGGGGTCTTGTTTGTCTGAGACAGTTTACATCAAGCAGTTCCTCAGCTAGGGAAACCTCATCAAAATGAATGGTAGAGATTCCTTGTTTTATGGGGTTCCCTTGAATCTCAGCTGCTGACAGTTCAGACAGCTCAGCAGCCTGAGCTTCTTCTATGGCTACGGCTAGAGTTAAGTCCTTTTTTGCTAGTAATCACCTCTGGAGCTTTAGGTCTCTAACCCCTCCTACAATTTGGTCAAGAAGCATATCTTCCAGGTAATCTCTAAAGCCACAGTGTATGGCAACTGATCTTAAGGCTGCCATATACTGACTAATGGTCTCCCCCTCAGCCTGAACTCTCCTTCTTAAAGCCAGCCTTCTAGCTATTTGAGAGGGCTTGGGGGAGTAGTGGTTAGACAGGATTCCCTGCAACTCCTCCCAGGGAATAGCCTTCACAGAGCATGGGGATACTAGTGCGGAGGCTGTATCAAAAACAGCAGCTCCACAGAAGCTCGGGAAATAGGATCTTTTCCTCAGGTTGGTGGCTTCTGTCAGGTCAATCGCGTTCAGGAAACACTCAAACCGGTTCATGTACGACTCCCACGTCTCGGCCGTCAGCTGGAAGGGAGGGAATGTCAGGTTTGAAGCCATCATGAAGAGGCAATGTCGGTCTCCTCAGCTGAGGGAGCTTTAAATTTGCGCTTTTAGAAAAGCGCTTGTGGCTGCGCCTGTCAGGCGGCGTCTGACTCCTCAGCTGGGGAGTTTTGAACTTCGCGCTTGTGGAGAGCATCAGCAGCGGTGACGTTATTCAGCTCTCAGTGGCCTCGGCTCTTTTTGACAGTGACTGGCTCAGCTGTCTTTGCCTGGTTGTCTCTGATTGTATCCCGCCTTCGTCGCCAGTGTTGTGGAATGGCGGCAGATACTGAGACGGACACAGGCTTGACTTTTTAAAAGGCTTTATTCACTCAAATAAAGGGTTGCCGCGGCTGCTGGGGCTAATTGGCAGTCAGCTGGCAGCAACAGCTGATGCCGTTTGACAGCTCCTTTTATAGCCGGCTGTCAAACGGCATCAGCCAATGGGAGCGGCCGGCGCTCCTGCCCGGGCGGCGGACCGGAGTGAGGACCGCCGTCAGTCTATGAACACAACAGTGCACTTATGCATGACCCTTACATACCACTTAGCAAAGGTAGTTAGTAGTTAGTTTGAGGGAAAAGGAGTGTGGGTTTGGGGGTGTCACAACAGAGTCAGATAGTGTGTTCCACATATTGACCACTCTGTTGCTGAAGTCATACTTTCTGCAATCAAGTTGGAATGATGTCTATTAAGTTTATATCTATTGTGTGCTCTCGTATTGTTGCAGTTGAAGATGAAAAAGTCCTTGATTGGTAGTACATTAAAACAGATTATTTTATAAACTACGCTTAAGTCAAACCATAGGTGGCATAGTTCTAGGCTGTCCAAGTTCAAAATCTCAAGCCTGGTGGTATAGGGTATTCTGTTACGAACAGAGAAGTGTAGTACTCTTCTTGTGAAATACTTCTGGAGACGCTCAATTATATTAATGTCTGATATAAAGTTTGGATTCCAAACAGTCAAGCTGTATTCAAGTATTGGTCCAGCAAAGGTTTTGTATGCCCTAGTTAGTAATTCAGTATTACCAGAGGAGAAGCTTCTTAAGATTAGATTTACAACTCTTGAAGCTTTTTTGGCAATGCTGTTTCAGTGAGCTGTTGCACTTAGCTCCTTAGATACGAGTACTCCAAGGTCCTTGACAGAGTGAGGGTCATCAACAAGGTCATATTTGCCTAGATTGTATTTGGTGTACTGATTTTTTTTAAACCAATGTGTAGGATAGCATATTTGTTGGACAAGATTTAGAGTTGCCATTTCAGACAAGTATTTGAGGTAGCTTTGAAGGACAGTAGCATTGTCGGTGGTGTTGAATAGTTTTACATCATTTTACGCTATTCTACTGGCTTTTCTTATCTAATGCCTTCCAGCAGTATCTTTGGATGGCATTTTCTTTCTTTGGCCTTGTTGTAATTGAAATGTTTTGATACTCAGCACCCTCCTTGCTTTACAAAGCTGTGCTTGGATATTGATGCTGCATACCTTTCAGTGCATGCTAGGAGTTGATCAATTGATTGATTTGTTGGAAAGGATTAACTACTAAACTAACACAAAAGAATGGAACCCATTTGTAGTGGCATACAAAAGAAGGAAATAGGGGGCAGTTCATCTCAGGTTTTATCAATAAGGCAGGTGCTATTTTAGATTCCAACAGACTAGTGTTAAGACTGGAGTCATATTCAAGGGTGGGATGCTACCGGTTCTGCCTGGTTCTATAGAACCAGTAGCTCTGAAGAGCAGCAGACACTGAACCAGTTCTGTGTTTGCTGCTGTTTGGCCCACCCACCCACCTGGGCTCTTACCTGTCCTTTATTTCCTGCTTTTTGAACCTCAGCTGCTTTGCGCGGCACAGCTGAGGTTGAAAAAGCAGGAAAAATCCTAATCCTAACCCTAACCCTAACCATGCGCAGAGCTTTTCAGCTGTCCAGGTGGCACTACTTAGGGTTTTTTTACACATGCGTGCAGCACGTGACACGCACAGATGCGCAGCACTTTTCAGCTGTCCAGGTGGCACTACTTAGGGTTTTTTTACACATGCGTGCAGCACGTGACATGCACAGATGCACACAAAGTGCACATGCACGTGCAAAACATAGTCACCGAATTGGTAGTAACACCGGTTGAATCCCACCCCAGGTCATATTGCTTCTGCCCAAATATCACTCAGCTGTTTGGTGGCATAGAAACAATGGAGGGGGAAATATGCCTTCAAATCAGTTTTGATATTGGTTGTCTGGTACATCAATGTCTAATGCGAGAGAGGTATGGGTTCTGTCCTGCGTCCAGGATTTTTCAAAATTTTCATAGGTGACTTAATCAAGGAGTTAGAAGGGATGGTCGGTAAACCTGCATTCAACAAAATCTGATTGCCAATTATGTCAAGATAAATTGGACATTCAAAAAGATCTTGATCAAACTTGAAAATCTGGCCATAATCAACAATATGCAGCTTAGTAGTAAGAAATGTAGGAAAAACAGTATTATTAATTTAAAAAAACAAGAAAAGGTTCAAAAGTGGATGTGGCAGTACCTGGAGACAGCAAAAGAGAAAAGAAAGAACTGGAGAAAATCACGAAATACAAAAACCTGCAAATAGAAGTAGAACAACTATATCAAATGGTGGTTGTCAACATTCTTGTATGTTCTGGGGTCATGGTTTGTTCCGGTTGCCTTTTGAGCAGAGGTGGTATTTAGCAGGTTCTGACCAGTTCTGGAGAACCAGTAGCAGAAATTTTGAGTAGTTTGGAGAACGGCAAATACCACCTCTGACTGGCCTTCATCTATTCTCTGCCTCCCGAGTCCCAGCTGATTGGTTGATTTTTTTTTTTTGGAGAACGGAGCTGGAAAGCAGGTTAGTTGGGTGGGGAGGGAATGGGATTTTGCAGTATCCTTCCTCTGCCACGCCCACCAAGCCACACCCACAGAACCGGTAGTAAAAAAATTTGAATCCTACCACTGTGTACAGCTACAAGATACCTAGTGTGATCATGTGACAATGTCCTAGTAAACTACTCTAGGAGAGAGTAGTTCTCACAGAGATGACTGGAGAAGCTTTTCTGGAACTATTAGAAAAACAAAATGTGAAAAAGCATGCTTTGAGATGAAGAAAAAGGAAAGTATTAGGAAGGAACTCAGACTAGTTTTCTCTGATGTTTAAGAAAGAAAAAAATCTAGTCAGACTGGCATGATTTTGTTACAATAATCTGTCATAATAAGAAATAGCCCTAGTATTCTTTTAGAAACATTTTTTTGATCTGAACAACCTTGAAAATCTGACAATGATTGATAAGAAGATAGAAGGCTGAAATAGTTTACCTTTATACTGCCTAGAATTGCTTCTGGTGAGATGGTAACTACTGTATATAAATGTGATGATTAAATAAATAAATAAATATGTTTGCTTTTCTCCCTTATATTTTAAGAAATATATGATAATGAGTAGCTATAGTTACAGAAAATTAGCTTGTGAATTGGTAATCTAATTCCTTAAGATATCTAGGGAAATATAACAGGGATACTGTATTCAATTAAAAAAACACTGTTGCCCCTTCCCTCTTTCTCTGTTTGAATATCTGAAATAAAACTAGATTACCCCTGATAATTTAAGCCACCTACATTCCATCTGCCTCATGATTCATCAGAATGGCCTTGAAAAGTTCAACAAATAAATAAAGTAAAATTTGTCATCCAATTTTGCTCTTCCTCTAAGAGATGACCAAAAGAACAACTTGTAAACTGAGATATTCCAATACCAGATAGTCAAATCATAGACTTTAGATCAATGCTTATAGATCATTCATTAAATGCCTTAGATCAGGGGTTTCAAACTCAAGGCCCACAGGCTGGATCCAGCCTGCGAGGTGCTTAGATTTGGCCCATGGGCTGCCCTGAAAATAGCAAAGGACCAGCCTGTTAGTGGAAACATCCAGCCCTCCTGGGCTCTGTTTTTGTTGGCAGAGGACTGCAGGAGGATCACCACAGGCCCACCAGGACACCACAGGTGCCCCTGACATGAGTGACATCAAGCTGGCTATGCCCACTCGGCTCCCAAAGGTTAAACACAATCCTGATGTGGCCCTCAATTGTGAAAATATTAAGAAATTGCCATTGTTGATCCAAAATATACTGCCCAGGCAAGCTATAACTATAGATCTATAACTATAGATCAGGAAGACAGATCAGACATGGAGATTCACAACAAGATCTCTAGTACATGTGGTATAGGATCCCTATATTTTTAAAAAATGAATTTAATTCAAATTTTGATCACATGTGGCAGACTTTCTTTGAAATAGTATTCTATATTTTTGATAACTTGCAAAATGCTTTAATCTGGTTTGTATAGCTCAGTTACAAATTTCCAGTGGTGTGAAGTTGTACTTCCAAGGTATTTTTTTAATTTCTTCTATTTATTTCTTCCATTTTCTCATTTTTATTTCTCTCTTCAGCTTTGTCTCATTTTCAGGCTATATCTATTAATTATCTACTTCTTAAGAAGAACCAGTTTGCACTATAAAGATGAAATGTTTTATGAGATTCCATGACAAATTTCCTGGGATTTTAATTATTTTAAATTCAAGGAAAAAGTAACTTTTGAGTTGGGTTTGAAAATTTACCTATCACATGGAATTCCTTTGTATTGTTGATGACATGAAATTGTATTTCATAAAGATCCTGGAGAAAGTAAATTCCTTCATCATACAAACTCCTTGCAATCCTCAGGTAAGAAGGGCAACAGTTAGCTATTGCAACACATTTTTATCAGCATCAGAGTTTTCATCATTCCAATATGCTACTTCCTTCACCAAAAATCTTCAGTAAAAAAGAAAAAATGGGCTTAAACAGACAGAAGGTTGACTCAGCCTCCATCCTTCCAAGGTCAGTAAAATAAGAACCTAGAATATTGGGGGCAATATGCTGACTCTGTAAACCACTTTGAGAGGCTGGAAAGCACTGTGAAAGGGTATACAAATTTAAGTGCTGATGTTATAATGGTCTTCCTGCACAATAAGGAAACTGGAAAGATAAAGAGCAGCCTTATGCAATGCATTTGAATGTAAAGAAGCATTGTTACAATTAACCTAATGCCAATATTGCCAGGCTAGCAAGTTGGGTTTGGAGGAATATTCCCAGATTGCATGTCCAGTATAGTGAAAGCCAAATGAAAGCAACACTGAAGCTTGGACTTGCCTTTTGATGAACTTGTCTCTTGAATCGATCATTTTCTTTAAAATGTATTTGGTGCAAAAATTAAAGAACTTCTGGTAATAGCAACAACATAACCGTTACTTAGTTTGTTTTATGTTGTTCTGTTTTCACATCTGCCTGATTTGTCTTTGTTGAAAGATAAAAAGTATAGTATATGAACACTGGACTAATTTTTATAAGAATCTAGATTTAATTCCTAATCTTTGTATGTTTTCTTTGAGTGCTTCTATACATCAACCATCTTCAGTCCCAGACACCCTGGGAAGCATCTTTGGCCTGTCCAGAATATTGAATGAACTGACCAGTCATTCTGCCTACTGACCATTATGGAAGTGCAAATGAAGTGCCCAAAAAAGAACATGGAATGGTTGTGAGGACTAAAACCTGTGATAATAAAAGCACATACTTTAATAACCAGGAGGCAAAAAAATAATTCTGGTCTGAATCCCAAAGAGCTTGAGTATATTTTTTAGAAAAAATATATAATTCCTTGTCTCTTGTTGAAGGAAGTCTGCTGATTGAATGATAAAATACAGAAGAAAGAGGGAAATTTTCTGGAATACTTCAATAAGACGTCCTTTTAAATATCCTCCATAATTAATTTTATATATTTTAACCAACACACTGAAAATAAGAAAAAAATTAAATACACTACAAAGATGCACAACCTAGATAACATGTAGGGTGTGTGCACATACACTACTGGAAACATCTGTGTGAATAGGGGTTGGCAATACAGCACCCATGTTTTGCCAGTGGTGGGATTCAAATTTTTTTAAAACTAGTTCTGTGAATGTGGCATGGTGAGCATGGCATGGTTTGGTGGGCATGGCAGTGGAAGGATACTGGAAAATGTCCATCCTCACCACACTCCAGAGGGAGGATACTGTAAAATCTCTATTCCCTTCCCACTCCTGAGGGAAGGTAATTGCAAAATCTCATTCCCTCCCCACCCCACTAACCTGATTTCCAGCTTGTTCTCCTGTGCAGGGCAACAAAAGAAGACCCAGCTGATCATCTGGGACTTGGGAGGCAGAGAAAAGATGGGGGAGAGGGCCAGTCAGAGGTGGTATTTGCCAGTTCTCTGAACTACTGGTTCTACTACTGGTTCTCCAGAACTGGTCAGAACCTGGTGAATACCACCTCTGCTTCTACCACATATCCAATATCCTCCTCAGTGACGTCCTTTTCCATCTCCAGCTTTTCTGGTTGCAGAACTGTGCATACAAGCATGACAGTGGACTTTTCCCTTGGGTCATGTCTATGTGTCTGATATTCCATTAGTCATATATCTAAAGATATATAGGTCAGTCTTCAATTTCAATTTAAAGAAGAACAAAATAAGGGCTCAAGAAATTTGAAATTTCCAATAAATAATTGATGCCTAGGGTTTAATTTAAATCCCTAACGTAAAGCATATAATTCTGTGCTGCCCATATGCAATTTTCACAATAGCATACTGTAAGAGACCATATATTTTATTTCATAATAAACCTATGCTACAAGACTGTAAAAGTAGAACAGGCTAGTAATGGTTGCCAAATAGGGGTATAGAAAATTAACTCTGTTGATATTGCAAAGCACATGTGATAGTTACATTTAGGGATTTTTTTATAGGCTTTAGCCCTGAAAAAAAAAGAAATTAACACCAAAATTATAGATACCCTCCCCAATTTTGAATACTTACCTTTAGTCAAAATAAAAAAGGAGGATTGGTATATGACTCTATGGCCTCTATTGAATACCACAAAGCATTTAGCTTTTAAAATTTCTTGATGGTGCTCAGCAAGCCAGAGAGGATTAGTTTATTTCTGCCTTGAAAAGTTTCTGGTTGCTATGGAAAGAACTGCACTTAACTAAACTTAACAATGGAGCTGGACAGACATCTGTACAAGTTCTTCTTGGCAGGTTTCAGAATTCACATCATAAAATAAGTATTGCTAACTATTTTAAGTGTCTTTGGTATTCAAACATCTCCTAATTTATATCATCCCTAAACTAAAGAGATTGCTTAACTCAAAAAGCTGAGAAAAAAATTGAAAACCACTACTTTTCTAATCAGTTATGCAGTTTTTGCATGACATTCTTCTGCTCCTCACCTCCAAGGGAAAATTTTAACTTTTCCAGTTTCATCTTCAGAATAAAGGGGAGTATAACTGAAGGAATAAAAAAATCTATCTTTTGCTTTACATCGTTATATTTGGTTCAGATGGTGCTGGGAGATAAATTTGCAAGGAAAGGATATATTCTTAATTGGAAAATAACAGTTTGGTTTCTACAAAGACAATGTTCATAATGAATTTCCATTTTGCTGCAATACTGAGGAATTATTATTTCTCAAGTTTTTCTGGAGAAATTTTCCTACAAATTGACATCTTAGCTTTGGATAATGCCTCAGTAGTCCTTGATGCAGCACAAAATGTAGTGTTGCAGCTATCACAATGCTTTTCAAAGAGTTTTTTTTCCAGGTACATTCTATTTGTCCAGTCCAGATGATCAAGGAGCATCTGCTACAAGTTCTTTCTCTTGTAAGATTTAATTCCAGAAGGTCAATGGCAAATCCCCTCCTTTGAGATTTGAGACAGGCTCCATTTCAGCAAGGCTAGCTGATTTCTCTTCGCCTTCTGAAAACTGAAAAAAGTTTGTGGTTTTCAAAAGGACTTTGGAAATGATGTGGATATTTGAATTAGAAGATTAACTGTTTTTTTAAAAAAAATAAATTAAGTTGTTGTTAGGTTTAAGACTGGTATGTTGCTTAGAGACACTATGGATCGAAGCAGTCGGTACATTCTACAAATAAATATATATTGTACATCTTCTAACAAATTTGAAGCAACAGCTTTGGAAGCTTGGAATCCATGACCGAGTCCATGACCAATTCTTCTGCTATTGCTATATTTAATATCCAGTTTGAAAATGTTTTGAGAGACTCTGAAGGCTTACTTGTACTTTTGTACATTACAGTATGCTAATAAAGTATATATGTACCTTAATCATAAAAATTTATTAAACTTACTTGTGCCTCAGTTCTCAACAACAAATATTCTTTGCCACTGTGACATTTAGATTTTTTTATTTTCCTTTTTTAAACAGTTTTTGTTGACAATTTTGATTACAACAGTAAAAGCAAATACAAGCTAAAATCAGACAGAGAAAAGTAGAAAAAGTAAAAGAAAGGAAAGGAAAGGAAAGGAAAAAGGTAAGATAAAGGAAAGGAACAATATTTAAAGAAATGACTTTCAATCTTCATCACAACAAGTATAAACAAAGTTAGTAACTCTTTAGCCCCATAAAAGTTTAAAAACATCTCTTCTTTCTATAACTTATTCCTAATCTATGTGCACCTCTATAAGTCATCAATATTTCCTGGTGTCTGCATAAACTCTGTAAAGGGTTGTGGGAGCTTTATAGATCTTTTTTTTTAAAAAAAATTGTCACACAAAATCAATTTTATATTTCTTCCTTTGTCTCTAACAATGATCTTTAATTCATCTAATGCTCTGTTTCAAATCACTCAGCTGTGAGATTGTCTTTGGAGGATATCAAAATAAGATGAAAAATTAGTCTGAATTCTGTACATTAAGTGATGGCTTAAACCTGTTTCAGGCTTAAATGACAAACAATCCCAGTTTGTAACACTCCTGTGAATCCTAGACTCAGCTTCTAGAACAGATGAGATGGTAGAATTCCACAAAGTATTTTTGATACATCTTTAGCTGGACAACTGTATTGGGGTAGATCAAAGATGTCCAACTTGGTTTTATTGAGGGCCGCATCAGGGTTGTGTTTGACCTCGAAGGACCAGGGTGGGTGTGACGAGAGTGGGCATGGATAGCTCAACTCACTCACGTTGGGGTGGCCTGTGGTGGCTCAAATGCTCTACCAGAAAAAACAGGCTCCAGAGCTCCATTTCTGGCTGCAACATCCTCCTGCAACTCTCTGCCAGTGAAAACGGAGCTCCTGAGGACTGCACATGGTCCTCCCAAGCTCTATTTTCACTGGCAGAGGCACAACAGGCCAGTGATTCACTGTTTCCAGGGTGGCCTGCAGGCCAGATCTAAGCATCCTGTGGGCAGGATCCAGCCCATGAGCCTTGAGTTTGACACTCCTGGCTTAGATAATGAACTGATCAAACTGCTAGTTTTATTCTCTATGCCTAATTATTATCTGTGTTGAGAACTAGCCTTCAGTTTAGGAATCAGATCTTCTTTGGTTGGGTTTGCCTGGAACTTTGGTATGAAATCTTTGTTTCTCTCCTGAACTTGGTCATGATTGGTGATTGGAATACCAAAGTATAGAAAATAAGAATAACTAATTACTGGAATATGATCTAACCATTAAAAAAAAATTGCCATAGCTTTGAAAATGAAATGAAATCTTGGTAAGTATACATATATCAAATGAACAAAGAAGCTTCATGAGTTTAGCACAATGCTTTTTTTCAGTCTCACACTTCTGTTGGTTAAAAAGGATGCATGCTGCCATGAATAAGCCTGAATTTCTCTATTGGATATTTCTTTCGTTATTTGTTTCTGAAACTCTTGTCTTGGCTGAGAATAGAAAGCATTCCCTGTGTGCCATCATCTCAGAAAAGAGTTTTGCTTTATTTATTAGCAGTGTGAAATTATTTTTTATTGATACCCTTCCATAACATGCAGCTTTTTGATAGACCTGTGATTACTTTGCCAGTGCCATTGAGAAACCAGAGGACAACTCATTTTGATGAACTTAGGATATGAGTTCTGAGCTTTATCACTAAGCATAGCAATTATGATGAACAAAAGAGAGGGAAACTGCCCTCTTCAAATTTCCACTATGTTATTAGTGCCATGTGCATATTTTCATAATTAGATCCATAGAGGCACATTCCTTGCAACAGTATCTTATTTATTGCAGAAAAGAAAATGATGGTGAAGAATAGGTTGAAAAGTCTACCAACACCAATGATGCTATTAAGAGGAAATCCAGTTCATTCCAAATCAGGACAAGAATGCAGAACATAGGCAGTTTCTTGAAGGAGAAATGAAGTTTATTTCTGATAGCAGAATACAGACAGAGTATCAGGTCAGCAATCCAAAGTGACCATCCTGAAAGATGGCCATCTTCCCCCAGAAGCCTCTTATGTAGGAAAATCTTGCCTTTGTTCTCTGAAGGTGCACTCTTTAGGAATGCTTAGAAGATGTCATCAATCAGTTTTCCAAAAGGAGGCACTCTGGGGTCAACCTATAGTTTTCCACTTATTTCCTGTTCAATTAACATTACAGATAGAACTGGCAGTCTCATGGAGGAAATCATCTTTTGTTTATTAATGGGTGGAATCTCTGGCAACCTGAAAAGAATGTTTATCTGAATGGTCTGCCACTTTTGGTCAATTTCAGCCTCTTGGTCAAGTTTTGTTACTTTTTTTTTAGTATAATTTGTCAGCTTCCACCCTGAAAATGGATATGAGGTTGAGACTGAAGAACAAGGGAAGATTGAATGGCAGGGGAAGTTTGAGTTCATTCCCACAATGCCAAAAAAAATAGTCTGTTTTTAGAACACTTTAAGTTTGGAGGTTTTCAAACTTCTATGTTTTTGGTTCTGATGTAAAGGTAGACTAATCAAGCTTCAGTAAGCAGAAGATAGCCTTTTAGCACCTAGTTTTACCGAATGGAGATCATACTACATATTCAAGTGCGAGGATTACTATATCATATTAAACTAAACTAAACTTTGGTTACCCAAATAAGTGTTATGCAGCTTGCACTATTTATATCTTCCTTTTTTTTCTGGAACTCTATTTATGGCTTCAATAAATTACAAACCAGTTGTCATTCTTAAGGTCATTTGTTGTGGAACAAAAGAAAGATGAAAGAAGACCCTCTGATCTTGTCAGAGATTATTGATATTCTTTCAACTCATTTTAATCTTTTATTTGTATCTTGAACAAACAAACGAATACAGTAGATTGGAAATGAATGCAGATTATTGTGTCAGGCTAACAGATAATCTAAATATTTTCATAATACAATATCATCATACGGCATTCTATTTGGCTTAGCCAGGTAGTGCAGCCCTTATTTTAAACCACAAAAAATTATAATGGCTAGTTTTGAGATTTCCCCAAACAGAATGTATTTCATTGGATTTAGTATATTGTGATAAGCCTACTTTTGTGGGATGTAAACTGTAGCTTAGGGCTCAAGAGTTTGGACTATGCAAATAATGATAGTTTACCCAATATAGTAAACATGCCTTTGCACAGTTAATTTAATGATCAGGAAGAAGTCATGTCAAGTTCAAATCTTAGTTTTGAGTGCCCTCTGGGTAAAAAGAAATAGTAGTGATAATGAATAGATCGGTATTTTCCAAAAAATAACATGTGGAGACACAAAAGATATGGAAATGGAGTTGATCCAAAAATGGGTTTTTTTGAATTGGGGGAGTAACAAAAAGGTGACATTTGCATAAATATACCATTTACAGCTGTTTGAATGACCTTGCAATCTCTTTTTGACACTAGTCTCCTTCTCCCCAATGGCGAGAGCCTTGTCCTGGCCCCATCATGATTTATGATGCCTTGAGTGCTTTTCTTCTCTATCCAAAAGAAAGAGGAATGCAACAAGAGCCAAGACAATGCATCATTATGTTTCTATTGTCAAGTTTTTCTATTATCCCAAGAAGAGCTAGATCCTGAGAAAACCACTCATAAAGAAAAGCTCAGATGTTGACTATCAGCAGACTGTCCCCTAGCTTCAAACAGAAGCCATCTTGCATCATTGGAAAATGATGCAAGCATGTCCTTACTTACTTAATTTATTTGTTTTTTATTTATATCTTGTTTATTACAAATAATTCAAGGCAGTGAACATATCCAAAATACCTTCCTATTTTTCCCACAACAACAACCTTATGAGATGAGTTGGGCTGAGTCTAAGAAAGCTCTAGTTCCAGGACCAGAGTTTGTCTTCCCCAATAACCTGAAAATGTATGGAAATTTTGTGAATATTCTCAAAATAGGGTTGAATGAACTGAAAATTGTAAAACAAGAAAAACTAATTATCTATACAGAAAAGAGGGCTGTGTATCAAAAGAAGACACATATAGCAATTCACACATTTATTCTCCACGTTTCTCTGCAATTGTACCATTGTATTTCTTATCAGCAGGGTATTAATGTACCTAAGTTTCTGACTATTCTTCATGTATTTTATTCTTGAAGATCTACAGATAAATTACCAAGGAGTCCAGAATAAATGGGAAATGACTTTTTGACCAGATATACAACTGCATATATAAATGGGCAAATTCAACACCCTTCTCTTGATTAGCAGATACAATCCTTTTTGAAGACTAAAGTCTTTCTTCTTCTCCTTAAACATCAATAACCACTACTTACTTCCGTTTTAGCTTTATGAAATAGGCTGCAAGCATGAACAGGATGATCATGAATCCAGAATTCCCTGGCATATGCTTTGTCCAAATGATAACATTCAGGAAGGAATATTACTCTGAATTGTTTGAGATTTGGTATAGCAGAAGTGGGTTTTACATTCAGGGTCTAGGACTAAAAAAGAGTGGCTGCTTCTCTTGAATAGTCTCTAGAAAAGAGCAACTACATACACCTTCTGCACACTGAGCAGTGTATAAAGGGAATGCGGATGGTCAGCAAGAAGATAAATGGGGACACTGCCAGCTGTGAGGCAGCCGGCAGCTTTATCTGGGCAATGAGCCCGGCTGTTTTTGGAAACATAAGGGAAAGAAAAAGAGCATTAAACATGTTTAACATATTAACATGCTAAAGATGTAGAGGCTTTGATTCCATACATAGGAAACACTAGTACTTGTGTTTTCATACTTCAAACACTGATCTAGATGGCATAAATCTAAATTTCATACAAAGTTGAAATCTCATGTAAAGTTGATTTGATTGGGGCAACTAAAGGAATCATAACTGATTTAATGAACTATTTGCAATTCACTGTAGTAAAAGATCTTTACTAAAGAAAAAAAAAGTTTGAATAGTGTGCATGTCAGGGGAGGACAATTAATTTTCCTAAGAGACCATATCAGAAACTAGGACTGTGGTGGAATCCCGAGCCAATAGGCTGAACTTAATTCTGCCCCTGGCATCCAAATGTTGGGAGATGAGGCAGCAGGGAGCTTTGCCTCACACCGCCTCAGCCTGATTGCTGCTCTTCTGGTACAGGCACAAAAAAGCTCCCGCCAACCAACTAAAGCAGTGATCACCAACTGGTGGGTCGTGGCCTACTGGTGGTCTGTGAGAAAATTTTGGTGGGCTGCAGTGCACCCATGTCTGCAACAGGGGTAATGCCGGCAGTGGATGGACTGATGCGCATAGGGAGGGACAGTAGTGAGTGGGAGATCATGGCATCAGAGCTCTTCCTGGGTGTTCCCTGGCCTGCAAGGGGGGTGGGTGGGGAGAAAGGAATCTCTGAACTGTTGTTGGTTGGTGAGAATCTGATGTCCAGAGGCCGATGAACCATGTGCTGAAGACCAGATGGCTGGCAGGGAGGTGGGACAATCCTGCAGTCTCCCTAGCAAACTCGTGTCATGTCCGCTGCCTCCTGTCTCATTGCATCGAGGAGGCTGAGCAGAAGTGGGAAGAGCATGTTGCGAGGAGGAGGCTTGACTCCCACTTCCTCCTCACCAGAAGTACTCACACGCTTAGTGGGAAGTAGGCAGCTTGTCGGGTGCCAGAGGGCGATGAGCACTTTGTGTGTGAGCACTTCTGGCAAAGAGGAAGAGAAGCTCCAGAGGGGAGGGGGTCAAGCCTCCTCCTTGCAACATCTTCCCCCTGAGGCATCACTGGCAATTGCTCAACCTCCTTGATGTGTGGAGGCAGGAGGTAACGCCAGTTCAGAGGTTCCTTTCTCCCCACTGCTACCCCCTTGCAGGCCAGGGAACACCCGGGAATGGCTCCAATGCCATGATCTCCTGCACTTATCAGTCCATCCACAACCAGTATCACTCCTGTTGCCCCACCTCTGTGCCAGCCATCTGGTCTTCAGCATGTGGCCCGTCGGCCTCCGGATATCAGATTCTCATCATGCAACACCAGTTCAGAGGTTCTTTTTCCCTCACCCCACCCCCAGAGACGGGGTGGGGCAGAGAGAAAGAGGGAGAAAGGGAGAAAGAGAGAGAGGGAGGGAGGGAGGGAAAGAGAGAGAGAGTGTAGATGAGGGATCCTGGTGTTTTATTTTCTGTGGGAAACGGGTCCAAATGACTCTTTGAGTATTTAAGGTTGCAGAAACAGGCAGCCAAGCTAAGTGCCTGAAGGATCCATCCCATCAGTGGGAGTCCAGGCACTTCAGCGAACGGTGCACTGGGTTTGTATTAGTGGTCCGTGGGATTTTAAATTCTGAGTTTGGTGGTCCCTGAGGTGCAAAGGTTGGCAACCCCTGCACTAAAGGAGTGAACTTGACTTCTTTTCCCACTTCTATTTGCATTTTATATTCCAACTTCAAATTGATCAAATAGGAGCCAAACAAGGCAGTCAAAGGGCCAGCTATGGTGCAGAGGAGAAAGGTAAGCCTAAACTTAAACTATCTACTGAATTCTCACAGCTCCTTGGTTTCCAATAAATGATACATGTATCACACACACACACACACTTTACTCAGCAACCGTATTAAATTCAAACTTTTAATATCATGAGTCTGGCATATGCATGTTGATAATAGGATCTAAACTTTTTCAAATACTGAAAAGTATTTATAGACAGTATAATCCAATACCTTAAAATTTGAATGTATAGTATGAAATGGGTCTTATTCTCGGATAGGGTGCCAACAGCATTTGTTAATTTAATTATTTGTTTTGTGTAAGATTGTGAATCATTATGAAGAATAATGATATTGTCACTTTATAAATAATTGTCCAATAAGCAGAGGCATGTGATCTATTTCTTCTTTTGTAGAAAATATCAGCTGCAAATCCTGTACCGTATGGATGAATATGAAGATAACTGGAATAACTTTCATCACAACTGCCATGTGCCAGTTATATTTGTTAATTTAATTCTTTATTGTCTACAAGAGGTTGTGAATCCTTATGAAGAATAACCACATTGTGACTATACAAAGAATGGTCAAATCCAGCAGAGATTTGTGATGTGTTTCTTCTTCTATAGAAAATATAGGCTGCAATTCCTGTACCAATGACTATGAAGATAATTGGAATAATTATTACCACAGCTGTGCCATGTGCTGATAGAGATGCTACTTCTTTCTGCAATAAAATACCAGAAAAGAAAAAAAAGCACTGAATATAGTTATATTATAATAAAACTCTGATTTAAGATTTTTTAAAAAATTGAGAAAAAAAGGAAGAGACATTGCATCCTATCTGAGAATAGTCTAATAAAGGCAGAGCCAGCAAGACAACTAATAACCCCATGAATTTGTGAACTTAATTCAGTAAAAGGAAGAAACTGTAATACATTGTATTTTCATGTTCATTATAGATTCCAAAGGAAACTGATATATGTTGCCTGTGGAAGATAAGGACTGAATTGACAGTCTTTTGATATAAAGCTCAGTGTTAGACATGTGAGTTCTTCCATAGCAAAAATAATTACATATTGCTATGACTATCACTTCTTGCTAATTATTTCTTTAGGAATTGAAAATAATCATAGTTAACTGAAAATAATCACAATTATTCAAATCATATTAACTGAAAAAGGAGAACTTTCAAGACTTGGTTTCATAAATATAATGAGATCATTCAAGTGATCTCATCTATGGCAGGGGAAGTTAGGAATACAATTCTAGGTTTTGACACTCTGGGGAATAAAAATTCTTAGAGATTTAATGAGATTTTTATAATATCTCCAGCTGGCTTACTTCTCTCTGTGTGTCTCTTTAATTTTTGTGCTCCATTAAAACATGTTAGAGAACTGTCATTTAATTTTTTTCCCAAGTATAAAAAGGTAAAGTAATTTTATGATATATTTTTAAAAACATGATGGTGTCAACTCTTGAAACTATTCTAACTGAAGCCATATTTTTCCTCTGCTTTGTTCTTTAGTTGCGATAAATATGGGAGGTGGAGGGGGACTTATGGGACTTATGGGATGTAGAATGTTTTCTTTCAAATGCCAGACATAACAGCTGATAAGGCTTAACATGCTAGGGCATGTTAAGGCCAACTGAACATGCCCTAGCAGTGGCAGAAGGGAGTGCTGAGAAGTTTATAGCCTGTTTGGTTGGTCAACACGATGGGGGTAGGTAATATCTATTCTTTAATTATGTCAAAGCGCAGGAATTATTCAGTGTCAATTTCATATTTGAACGTGCTGATATGATGAATCCAATAAAATTGATCTTTGAGAAAAGCTACAGCCTCAGAGTTCTGAATTGATTGGGGCCATTACTCAGAACCATGACAGATTGTTTATCATTCACAGCTGTGCTATTTGGCAGCAACTACCAAAATTTCAAGGTTTGAAAAAAGAAAGAAAAATTGCAATAGATAGCCATCTCAATGAGCTGCATAGTTTCCACTCTATTAATATAAGAAAGAATATGTAAAACATGACTTTCTAGAGGTAAAATAAGTCTTCATAACAACACTGAATATATTTTGTCATCTAAATCTTTTAATCAACAAAAAATACATTCTGCTATATTTGAGCTATGTATTAGAATTTTTAGCTCACAGCTATGAAAAATATATTACTGAATTTTAAAAATAACATTCTTACCTTTTTTAAAAAAATACTTTCTTACCTGGTATTGTTGTAGGCTTTAAAGTTGATTCTTCAATAACTAGAACATAATAAAATATGCTTTCAATATATAATTAATGTGTAAGTCTTACTGCACACCCTTAATGTAACAATAAAGAAGAATATACAAGGCAATTTTGAAAAATGAATTATCTGAATCACAGTAGATTTTAATACTGAATGTTAGCAGATTTTATGAATTCAAAGGAGACAATTATACACGTTAAGAGAACATCTTAAAATTTCTTTCACAGATATCTCACTATGCAGCTCATTGAGATGGCTACCTATTGCAGTTTATATTGTTTGATATGAATCTGAGTTCATGGGATATTCATTATATGAAGTATTCTAAACTGTGTTTAAAGTATCTATCAGGAATGATTTAAGACACAAAAAGTGACAGTAATAGTTGAGTCTATGGATAGAATAGTCAACTAGAAATATAAAATTTCAGAAGTAATAACAGATAACAAAGCAATCCAAACTCTCCTATATTAACATTTTGTCTAAAATGTTACGAAAAAAACATTTGGTAGCATTATCCTTGGCTATTGATGCTCTTTTTATTCAGTTCTGTGAATAATAGATCACTAATACCATAAAACAATTGAACTAATAATTAAGGAACAATAAACGATGGAAATGAATCTTTATTAAAACTTTATTAAAACTTTATTAATGCTTTATTAAAACTATGCTGCTAAGAATATATCAACAGTAACAGCATTTAGACTTATATACCACTTCAGAGTGCTTTACAGCCTTGTCTAAATGGTTTACAGAGTAAGCATATTGCCCCTAACAATCTTGGTTCTTATTTTACTGATGGTGGAAGGCTAAGTCAACATTGAGATGCTTAGATTCAAACTGCCAAGCTGCAGTGAGTCAGAAGAATTAGCCTGTAGTACTGCATTCTACCACACCATCAAGTATATTCTATAGATCAGGGCTGTCAAACTCACATCATCATGGCAGCATCATGTGATATATCGGGACTTTGAGGCTTCGATGTCCTGGCTCTTCGAGGGACATTGAAGCCTCAAAGATGCAGGCAAAACCACCGCAGTGGTAACACCCGAGTTGCCTTAGCATCTCGGTTAGTTCAGAATCGCCCTACCCTGAGAAGGAGGTGCTGGAGGAGGAGGCAGTAGTGCACAAGCAAGCAACTCAGGGTGCTACTGCGGTGGTGGCTTTGCCTGCATCTCCAAAGCTTCGATATTGGGCGAGGCAGTGAGGATTAGAGGAGCTGAGAGCTGCACATGGCTCTGTCTCCCTTTCTTTCTTTTTTTTTAAGTTTTATTGTTTTTAAGACAAACATAAACAAACACAACATAAAAACATCAAACCATCTTCCATATATGTGCATACAGTGTGTCGGTTGGTTTACAAATTGTTTTGTGCTTCCACTTTGTAGTCTTCAATTACAATTACATTGTATATGTTCTCATATTGTCAATCAAATATTCCTAAATACATTAATATCATTGTTAATCAATCATTTGACTATACTATTATTCATTCATGTTTTACAAGATAATCCATATTTTACTTAATTTGTTTTATAACAGTTCATATTATCATCTCAAATTTATCCTATAATCATTTTGTAGATATAATAAGAAAAGAATAGATCTTTATATATTTAGTGTTTTCTAAAAATCTACATATTTCATTACCGTTTTATTGTCTAACCATTGATAGAATAGATCCCAAATTTTATAAAATTGTTTATCTTCTTGTTCTCTGATTTCAAATGTCAATCTACTCATTTCAACACATTCCAATATTTTCTTAATAACTTCCTCCTATGCTGGTATTTTCTCATTTTTCAGTTTTTATCAGATACAATCCTAGCTGCTGTTAATACATTTACAATCAAATATTTCAATTCTTTACTATATATTTCAGGTAAAATTCCCAATAAAAATATCTCTGGTTTCAAGTCTATATGTTTTTTTGTCATTTTTTCCAACCATGTGTGGATTTTAGTCCAATATTTTTTGGCATCCGCACACATCCATCACATATGGTAATATGAGCCAGGTACCTGATGACATTTCCAACGTTTTCCAGATTTGTTCTTGAACTTTCTTGCTATTCTTGTTGGGGGGAAATGCCACCTGTAAAACATCTTATACAAATTTTCTTTATATGTTGTTGACATTATCATTTTATAATTTTGAGACTAGAATTTTTGCCATTTCTTTAGCTCAATCCCATATCCAAAATTCTTCCCCCAAGCAATCATTGTTTCTTTGACTTGTTCTTCTAGTTTAATTTCTAATAAATATCCATAAAATGTTTTACTCACCTTTTCATCAGTACCTGTCAAAATCTTCTCTAAATCAGTCAATTTATCATAGAAACCTTCTGTTTTAGAATCTTTGTCATACTTTGAATGTATTTGCACATATGAAAACCAATTCATCTTTATACCTTGTTCCTGTAGTTTTTGCATAGATTTAAGTTTACCCTTTTCATTCAATATTTCACCATATCTGTTTGTTCCTTTTTGTATATTATAGGATAAGAAAATGCTTCAATAGTCAATAGCCAGACTGGAATTTTCAAATAACATTGTCTTTTATATCGGCTTGTGATCTTAAAGGTCTGAGATCGCTGCCGATAACTTTGCTCCTGGATGGTCCAAATGGATCTAAACCATCCCAAAGTGTCTGTGAATGTAAAGAGTGCATCCTGTTGATCCCAGGGATACCACAAAGTCCCTGGTAGATCCAGGAGAAGCTCTTTTTGCCAGCGGCAAAGAGGCAGCCATTAAAGCTGCTAAAGTTGGGACAGCTCTGAAACGAAAGAAAATGGAAAGAGAAAGTTTAAATTTAAAAGGACACCCTAAGGAAAAGAAAGAATCTGTAAAATCTCCTTCTAGTTCTGTTTCTAATAAGTAATTATAAAATTTTGTTATGTTTTTTTTATTTGATCCTAATAAAATTTTATCCAACTGTTGCGGTTTGTTATTAATTCCGAATTCTTTTTTGTCTTGTTTATATCTGCTTTGAATCTGAAGATAAACCCATTGATCAATTTTATGTCCTTGCTCTTGAAGATCCAGCCTCGGTTTCAAATTTCCTTGTGGGTCTAATAAGTCTTTGTATTTAATCATTTTGGTAAGCTCCAAATTGTTTGGGTGAATCATTGCCTCCATTGTTGAAATCCATACTGGTACTTTTGTATAATGTTTTTCCTTATTTTCCTCCAAATTGTTAATAGTGCGTCTCTAATTAAATGTCTATGGAAATATTTTTGACTGGTTTTCCCTACGTCCCATAGAAAGGCGTGCCACCCCTTTGTAAATCATGGCCTTCTAGAAATAGTATTCTTTTATTGGTTAAATTCACCCAATCCTTCAACCAAACTAATGAGGTGGCCATATGGTATAACTCCCAGTTTGGAAATGCTAACCCTCCCCTGCTCTTCATATCCTGCATTGCTTTTACATTTATTCTGGGTTTTTTCCCTTGCCAAATAAATTTCAGGGTTGTTCTATTGAGTTCTTCAAAAACTTTTTATGTAATTTAATTGGGATCGTTTGGAATAAATACAAAAATTTAGGGATAATGTTCATTTTAATAGTAGCAATTCGGCCTAGTAGTGAAATTTGAAGTTTCCCCACGATTCTAAATCTTTCTTTACCTGATGTATCAGTTTATCATAATTGTTTTCTTTAAGTGTCTTACAGTGTGGGGTTAGCGAAATTCCTAAGTATTTCACTTTCTTTGTCACTTGTATCTGCATTATTTCTTCTAGTTCTATTTTCTGTTTTTCTGTTAGGTTTTTGGTCATTAATTTGGTTTTTTTGTTTATTTTAAGTCCCGCTACTGCTCCAAATTTCTCTAATTCACTCATCAATTTTGGTCCCCTGTCTTTTGGTTCTTCAAGGAAGAAAATCATGTCGTCCGCAAACGCTTGCAATTTATATTCCTCTTTCTTAACTGTTAATCCCTTTATATCTGAATTCCAGAATCTGTAAAATCTCAGACAGAAGTGATTAAGCGGTGATTTTAAACGGGAAGTCAAATTAATTTTTTTTTGCTGGACTCTTCATATATGATTTTTTACTTTGAACTGGACTGGTCTTTTTTTCTTATTTTTCTTATTTACCTTATTTTTTCTTTTTTGTCTCTTCTCCTTTTTGTCTTTATAATATTTTAGGCTAGAGATTCCCTTTTAGCTTTTTTTTCTAAACCCTTCTTCCTTTTTAATTAATTTTTATAATAATTTGTTTGGAAAAGGAGGGGGAAAGTGAAAACAGAGGAAACTTTGTAACACTACCAACTAGAGGCTTAGAAATATTGTTTCTATTTTTTTCTCAACCAGACAAAGCTGAGAAAGAATTCAGACTTCTTTTCAAGGATTTTGAGCCTGTCTAATAAGATAGAGGGAAGAGCATTGAAGAGTATTATTGCAGGTGCTCTTCTGGGTTTCTATCAGTATCTGGAGTCTGGTGTTGAAATATACAGAAATAAGACAATAAGACTCTAGAGAAGAGAGCTATAAAACTTAAAAAAAAACCTTGCATAACTAAATAGGTGCAGTGTGCTCTTTTGCTCTTTTTTAAGCTGGGCTATTCCTCACTTTAGCAAACCCCCTCCCTATCAGCTTATTATTTGTAATATTCATTTGGATCTTTGGCCTTTTGGAACTTTCTTTTGTCTTTCTTTTTTGCTTTTGGAGCCTAATTTTTACTTTTGCATTTTATTTTAAAGGAAAAGTCTTAGTATTCATATTTTCCTTCTTCTTTTTTTTTAAAGGGAGTAGTCTTTTTTCTTTCTCCCTTCCTGCATTTTTTATTTACTTTCCATATTGGTTTTTCTTTTGTGCCTTCCTTTTTTTGGTATACCTTTTCATACCTGAGACTTTTTAATTGGATTAAGGTATTGAAGAACCTGAAGAATTTCTTTTTTCTTCTTCTTTAGTTTTTTACTTTTTATTTTTCTGCCTTCTACAAGATTTAATATTTTTTTCTTTTTCTGTTTATGGTTTTTTCTTCCTTTCTTGAGTTTTTACTGCTATTTAACTAATTGATTGGATTAAGATATACCAGAACCTGAAGAATTTTTTTAAAAATCTTGCTTCTTTTTTTTCCACTATTTTTATTTGGAATTATAATTGGTTATTTCATGAGTGGATTAAGTTCTAGAAGAACCTGAAGATTTTGAATCATCTGAAATGAGCAGGAAACTAACAGTGGCTGGTTCTTCAATTCCTACTTCTTCCTCTTCACCATCTGGAGGACAACACTCAATACAGATGATGTTACAACAAGAAAAAGAACAGGAAAAGATGACGCTGCAGATGATAATGCAAGGAATTCAAAGCATACAAGCAAGAACAGAGAACATTGAAAAGATAATAGAAAAAAATTGATGAAAAGGTGGAAAATATTCAACAAATTATGATGAAGTATGATGAGAGATTCCAAAAAATTGAAGAAGATAAACAAAGAGAAAAGAAGATTAGAGATATTGATGGCAGATTAACTGTGGTTGAACAAGGTAAAAGTGGGATGCTGAGATGGGAGATGGATAGATCAGAATTTTATCTCAGATTCCAAAACATAGAGGAAGAAAAGGACAAAACTTAGCTGAGATAATGATAGAAATCTTGGCAGAAGCTCTGGAAATAACCAAAGAGAAGATGATGGATGGAATAGACAAGGTTTTTTAAGTATTCACAAGATATGCAATGAAAAATAGCTTACCAAGAGAAGTTCACATCAGATTTACAAAGAAAGCCATTAAAACACAAATATTGCAGGTGGCAAGAGAGAAAACATTGAAATATAAAGATAAGGAGATTGTGGTCCTGAAACAAGTACCCAGAAGAGTGAGAGAGATGTGATGAGAATACCGATTCCTGACTAAAATTCTACTTTAAAAAGAGGTGAATTATAGATGGTTGATTCCAGAAGATTTAATGTTCACATGGCAAGAACAGAGACACAGAATCGACTCAATTGAGAAAGCCGAATTATTTTATACTGAATACTTTGGAGGGAAAGAGGAGGAGACAGAAAAAGAAATGTCACTAATTGAATACCAAGAGGACTCCCAAATAGCGATTGAAAAAGATGGTGCTGTAGGCAGAAAGGTGGAAGTTAAAGAACAACATGAACCAAGATCTATGAGAGCTTCCAAACCTACCTATAAAGTATAACCATGGAAGAGAAAAAACTGATTACAATTAACATAAATGGACTTAACTCAGCTGTTATAAGAAGGAAAACTTTCCATAAATTAGAGAAATTAAAATTTGATATAATCTGCCTACAAGAAGTGCATATTAAAAAGCAACATGAACTGTTGATATAGCCAAAGTTAAGGAAAATATTTACTTCTTTAACACAATGCCAGAAAAGAGGAGTGGTTTTATACATTAAAGATATTATCCCAGCAAAATTTATTTATACCGATGATGATGGAAGATTGTTAATTGTGGAAATAATGGACAATAATATGAAAACACTCCTGATTTCAATCTATGCCCCGAATGACAATCAAGAAGAATTTTATAGAAAATTACATATGAAAATAATTGAACTGGACTATGCTAATATCGTTATGATGGAGACTTTAATGGAATTGTAGACAATAAATTGGACTATACAACACAGAAAACAACAAAGCAAAACAGGAAGACTCTCCCTAAATCCTTTTTTTAAAATGACAGATGAAATAAATTTAAAAGATGCATGGAGAGAAAGAAATGCTAAGACTAAACAATACACCTTCTATTCAAACAGACATTTATCATGGTTCAGAATGATATGGATGTCAACAGAATTGTTAGCTAATATCCAAGAAATAAATATTGAAACAAGTACTTAGATAGATCATAATCCAATGACAATTAAATGGAAAGGACAAAGAAGAAGATCTAGATGGACGTTAAATAATACTACACTAAAAGAAAAAGATTTAATACAGAGGATGGAGAAAGAACTGGCTTTTTTTTAAAGAAAATAAAAAAGAAGAGACATCAACACAGAATATATGGGATACAATGAAGGCATATGTCAGAGGCTTGATAATAGACTATACAAGGAAAAGAAATACCACAAAAAGACTAGCCTCTAAGACATTAGAGGATGAGTATAAAGGACTTGAAAAAGAGCTACAGAAAATGCCACAGAAAAAGGACATTAAGTTAAAAATGGATATAATTAAACATAAAATGGGATTAATGGAAAAAGAAGAATTAGCACAAAAAATCAGAGGTGCAAAACAGAACTATTTTGAAGATGTAAATAAACCAGGGAGATGGTTAGCATATAAACTGAGAAAGGAGAAAGAATCAAGGAAAATATTGCAATTAATAGATAATCAAGGCCAAGTTTGCTATGGAAGTAAAGAGAAGAAGTTAATTATACGAGACTATTATGGGAAACTATACACACAAGAGAATATTGACGATGAAAGAGTTAAACAGTACTTGCAGAATGCTAACCTACCCCAGATACCTAAGGAGATTGAAATAATGTTAGAAAGCAATATAACGATGATGGAGTTAACTGAAGCACTTAAGAAGCAAAACAATGGAAAGGCACCAGGCCCAGATGGATTTCCGGCAGAATTTTACAAAACACTACAAGAATCGTTGAATCTTCCATTGCTAGAAGTTTTGAATGAAGTTATGTTAAAGAAGAAGATACCTAAATCATGGTTAGAAGCTTATATTACACTTGTCCCAAAAGAGGAGACCGACCCATTACGAATCAAGAACTATAGACCTATTTCCCTACTAAATGCGGATTATAAAAATTTTGCTTCAATATTGGCAGAAAGACTTTAAAAATACCTAAATAATTTTTTTCACCCTGATCAAAATGGATTTCTGCCAAAGAGACAAATTAAATACAATATGAGAGTAATCTTGGACACTTTGGAATACTACGAGGCACACCCTGAAAAGCAAATGGCTTTGATATTTTTAGATGCACAGAAGGCATTTGACAATGTGAATTGGCAATTTATGTTATTACAGCTGGATCAGATGGGTTTTGGTAAAAAATTCATCCAAGCAATAGAAGCTATATATCATAAGCAAATGGCAAAGGTAACGATAGAGGGAGAATTAACGGACTCTACTGATATAAGAAAAGGAACAAGACAAGGGTGCCCACTGTCACCTTTGTTGTTTGTGTTAACCTTGGAAGTGCTAAACAGAAATATTAGAGAAGAAAATGATATAAAAGGGATGAAAATTAAAAAGGAAGAATTTAAATTGCAAGCATTCGCAGATGATTTGGTTTTCATTTTAGAAGACCCACTAGAAACAGCATTAAAATTGATAGAAAATATAGAAGTATATGGGAAGGTGGCTGGTTTGAAAATAAATAACGACAAAACAAAGATTTTGACAAAGAATATGTTATCAAGACAAAAGGAAGAACTGGCAGATGTATTGAAAATCCAGGTCACAAATAAGATCAAGTGCTTGGGGTTATATTTGACAGCAAGATATAGTACACTAAAAGAGAATAACTATATTAAACTTAAGCAGCAGATAGTGCTAGATTTGGCGAAATGGGAAAATTTACAACTGTCATTAATAGGGAGAATATCAACAGTCAAGATGAATATATTACCCAGAATTTTATATTTGTTCCAAGCAATTCCAATTAGGCTTGGAAAAGATTATTTTGAAGATTTAAATAAAATTGTGTTGAAATATATATGGCAAGGAAAGAAAGCAAGAATAAAATTAAAACTTTTGCAAAATGTTAAAATAAGAGGATTTGGTTTGCCTAATTGGGAGTTGTACTACCAAGCTACAAATATGATGTGGGTTAAGGAATGGATAACATGAAGAAATGCTAGATTGTTGACATTAGAAGGACATGATCTGTTGTTGGGGTGGCATGCTTTTTTATGGTATAAAGCAGTGGTCCCCAACCTTTTTTGTGCCACGGCCCGGTACTGGCATCACAAAATGATCCGTGGCCTGGTACCGGCATCAGCACGCATGACAAGGCAAGGCAAGCCGAGCGACCAGCCAGCCAGCCGTCCCCCGCTTCTCCTCACCACCTTCAACTCCTCCTTTGTACTTTGTCGATGAGCTTCGCTTCCGGATGGCTTCGAGACGGTCGCTTGGCTCGCCTTGCCTTGGGTGCTGAAAGAATCCTCGTGCCTTAGTTTCATTCAAAGCCCCCCCCCCACTTCGATGAAACTAAGGCATGAGGATTCTTTCAGGACCCAAACACCGCTTTCCAACTGGAAAAGCTCACCCGGAAGCACTTTCTCATCAAACAAGATGGCGGCGGCCAGCAAACCGGCGGCCCGGTAGGAAATGTTCCACGGACTGGTACAGGTCCCGGCCCGGTGGTTGGGGACCCCTGGTATAAAGGAACTAAAACACAGGGGTATTTTAGAAGACATTATATACAGGAGTCTCTGTGGTTAAACTGTCTCCATTTCCTCGTCTGCCTGCACAGGGGCGTAGGGAGGAGGGGGAAGGAAAGAGAAAGAGGCAGGAGAAATTCAAAGCTACAGAACTAATGGGGAGAGCTAACAGTGGTTGCTGGGGGAGGGAACTGTTGTTACCACCGCCCACCATGTGTGAGAGCTGGTTGGCACATGCATCTCAGGGACCTGACTCCAGGATCCCTTGAAGAGCCGGGAGGTGTGAGAACTGAGTGGCCCAGATTGCTTTTTTGTGCCCCCAAATTGCTTTTGGGGGCCATTTCTTCTGCAGCCCACCAACATTTTTCCATGGCCCACTTGGTGACCGCTGCCTTAGGGCATTCTAACTTCTTCATTACTTTATCTATTTGTGGTCCCTCCAGCAATTGCTTGCAAATGATATTTCTTGCAGATCTTCCAATGCAGCATTGTTGCGCCTTTGTCATGCCATTGTTTGTAGTCAGTCTGCTGATCTTCTTATAACAGTTAATTAGATGGTCCATTATTTTTTCAGCTTCTTTGCAAAGGCAGCATTTTCTTTCTGTTGTCTTCTCAATTCCGGCTTTGTATGAATTTGTCCTTAAAACTTGGTCTTGTGCATCCTTCTATATCTTTCTTCAATTTTCCTATACTCAGCCATTACCAGTCTTCTTGTTATCTACTTTTCCTGCTATTTTTTAATATATTGCAATACCTTGCCTTTTCATGTCTCTTTATCGTTATTCACTTTGTTTGTCTTGTATGCCATTTAGGTCTTTCCAGGACTCAGAAAGCCTTTGTGGTGTATTAGCTTCAATCTTTGTCACTTCAGATATTCTTCCAATGCCCTTTTTTCTTCTTCAGTTGTCTGGTGTACTTGAAACATTTCATGCCCACCTATTTTCGTCAATAAATAAAGTCTGTTAACATTGTTACAAGAACGAAGGCCATGATTCACTGTCCTTTTTTTATAGTAAAGTTTTATTTGGGTTTTCACACATACAAAATACAGGTAAAACATCTTTTTGGAAAATAGTATGGTCCCGGGTTGAACTTCTTTATACAGACACAAAACTCAATTTCATGCTCCTTTTTGTATTCTATTCCATATTTTATACTATTTTACATTTTCTATATAGTTTTTCCCCTCTTTTGTTTTTCTCGATTTTAATTTGATTATCTCATCTCATCTCAATTCAAATCATTATATTTATACTTTTGTCTGTTCTGTTTCAATTTCATATTATCTTTTCTCATTAAACAAGTTTTCTCCTGTAGTTACTAATTGGAATATGACACCTTTATATCTTTAAATTACATCCATTCAACTCTTATTTAAACTTCAACATATACCTTCAATATAATACATAATACATAACTTCCAATCAAATTCTGCTTGGTACATTCTTATAATACACGCTATATTCTTTTTTTAAAAAAAGATTGTAAGTATATGTAATTATAAACCCTCATTCCATTCCAGTTCAGTTCTATCATTAATAATCATTAAAATCTTAACATCTTTAACACTTCTTTTCAATTAAATATCATACTTCCTTAAAAACACATATAATCTCCATAATTAATTTTTCCCTTATTTCTCTTCACATGTTTTATAAATCATTAAATATACATTTTATTACATTTATTTATTGACAAGCATTCCACTGAATGACAATAGCTATTTTATCAGACATTTTAATCATACATTGTTTCATATTTTCTAAAATTATTTCTGTTTCTAATATAACCATACCATACATGTACCTTTGCAGAATTGCTTTTTCCATTAAATTTTCACCCATTATCTCTAAATAAGCCCTGTTTCTCTGTACCTTTCTGACCTTTATGACTTCTTTTCCTTTCTTTCTTCCCTCTCATCTTCTCCCTTCCCTTTTTACCCCCTTGTATCTCTATTTCTAATTCTCTCTTCTGCATTTCCCTCTCCTGTTGCTTTCTGATTTTATAATTATTTTTCACTCTCTTTTTTTTGGAGTTGTTTTTCCCAATCTTAAACTTTTCATTCTCTTTCCCCCCTTTCCTTTTTCCCCCTATCTAAGATTACTTGTTCATTAAAGATTGCTTCTTCTTTTATCACAATCTTCTTGTTCTGCAGGCATTTCTTGTTGTTTCTCATAATTCCAAATCTCCATTTCTAAAAAATGAAATACGAAGCCAAAAGAACCTCTCCCTTCTTGTGCATCTTCTTTGTACTTTTTAAGTTCCATTTTTAGTTCTTCTAAAAGTGGAACCATTTTTAAAAGTTTTAAATAACCACCCGATTGATTTTAGTCATTCAAAACAATAACCAAGAATCCAGAAATCATCAAATAATCCAGATAGTCCTGAGTTATATCTTATTTCTTTTTAGACTTTCTCTTCCTGGGGTTTTTGTTGTGATATTTCAGTTAGAATGTATCTTTTGGAAGTCTTGTTGTGATTTTGCTATAAGTTCTTTTTTAATTCCAGGCAGTCTCCTCCCTTCCAGATCCTACCCTTTTATTCTTCCTCTCTCCTTTCTTGTTTTCAAAAGTTTTTAATTATCCAGAAATCTTTATTATCCCTTTGATTTTTTATTTTCAGCATTAAATGCCTATTAATGTCAAAGTGGATTTTTTTCCAATTTCTTACTTAAGTCTCTTAGCTGTCAGTATAGGAAAAGGAGAAAAAAACCCAAATCTTTTCCCTTCTCTCTCTCCTTTGCAGCTTGAAAATCTTTTTAGGGAACAATGTTATTGTTTTTTAATAGTTTCAATTCCAGGGTACCTTATTTGTTGCTTTTGCTGTTTGACCCGATCAACCAAAACTTTCTCCTCTTATCCTATTCTCCTCCTGCACATTCTTTTCCTGTCAAGTTCTTCTTTGTGGTGGCCATTGCAACCACCTTCGGGAAAGGGAGTAATGGCCAGCTGGGGAGAAGAGATGCAGCTCTCCTCAACCCTGCAGGCAGTCTCCCCTCTCTTCACCACCTCTACGGGGTGGCTTAGCCCCAAAGTCAGCCGGCTTGGGGCACTCCAGCGGCAAGCATGGATCAAAGTCTTGCAGAGATGAGGTTTTGGTCTATCACTGAAGAAGCTCAAACCAGAAGCCGATTCACTGTCCTTTTAATGGTCTTCCTATTCATGGCTTCCAATTTAGCTTGAGTTCAGTCCACTTTTGCAGCTGTATATCTAATGATTAGAATTGCCCAGGTGTTAATTGCCTTGATGGTATTTCTTACACTGAGTCTTGACATTAAGATGCTGTTCTCTGTCTTGATGTATTCAATTCTAACCTTTTTCTTGACTTCAGTGCTTGATGTTCTTAGCTTGAAGGTGTTATGTCTCCTCTTGGAAATTCAAACGAACAAACATAAAGCAGCCGTTTCACAATCAAATCAAACTGAAGGAAATAACAAGATAATGACTGGCAGAAACTGTTAGGACTCCCCTTCAAAATTCAAACAAACAGAGAGCTCTTTGATGTAACATCCTCATTCAAAATAGTCATTTTGTTCCTGGCGAAAAGCACCAGCTCAGCTGTGTCCTTTTATACCCATTAAGGCAACGTGCTAATTAACTGGCTTGCCCTTCAGATTAACATTTCCTGGTTCTAACGTCAATCCATGATCTAACAGTCATCAGAGTCAAAACTCCCAACAGGACCGATCCTTCCAATCACAACATGAAGGTATTTATACTTATATTCTTCAGCTAGATTCTTGATGTTATTTCTATAGAGCATCTTCATTCCTTAATATTTTCATAAGTTTTTCTATTGATGGTGGCATATTTGTTTAGTCCAAGGATGAAAGAGCTTGTTTCAACTAAATGCTGTTGGACTGCATCAACTACCATACCAGTTACCAATTTGAAAGTTAACAGATAATTAATCTGTAATTCTCTAATGTTTCCTCTTTTGTTGGAACTTTATTATCAGGTAGGTTTTGCCAGATGTTAATCAATATTCCATTACAATTCCTTTCAGTCTGTTGTTAGATTGCTTGGTAATAAAGTCAGATGTTTCAATCAAAACCCATTCAGTTCATCTTCACCTGGTGCTGACCAATTCTTGATTTTCCTTCCCCTTTTCTCCACCATTTTTGTTGTAATAACAAGTTTTTTCATTTAACCTTTTTCTTTATTCTTATTCTTCTCCTTTATCCAAGCTGCATTCTTGTCAGGGGCAAAGACTCAAAACTATTTGTAAGTTTGCAGTATATTTATTCAAGCCTATATACCATAATCTGGTCAATTAAATTTCAGCACTAAATTGGTGACAGATAAGGTTCAATGGAATGGAGGAGGATTGGAATTTAAGTGCTTGTGGAAATACAATGATTCTAAATTGATGATGCTCCTAAGTCCACCTCACAGCTGTGCCTGTTCTTTCCTGGTGGATTTTTTTGTTGTTGTGCCACAGCTATGCACAGAACTATAAAATACTATACATTACTTGCAGCGAGATGATGTTTCTATCTGATATTACAGTTATGGCAGTTTCACTACTTGGGCTAGCTGTTTCTTTGAAAAAACTTAAATGCAGGCAATCTTATCCTGTGCTTTTGTGTTGTTCTAAATGTTCATTTATTTCTGATTTTAATTCTTCCTTTGTAGTTAGACAGCTTTGTTCTTACTGTGGAAAAACAGAAGACAGCTTGCCTGGTTTGGGAATAAAAATAATTCAATAGCTATACTGACTTCCTCTACTGCTTATTGTCTCTGGTTGCCTCTACATTCTGACAAGCAATACTTCTGACAAGGTTTTGATTTCTTTGCCTTGGGTAGACCTTTGCAGTTCTTCTAATACTGCTACAGTGTATATATTAAATTGTATTATAAATCTATGTGGTGGCCTCTGTTTTGCTATTTCTGATTCTGGATGTTGTTCTTTTAAAAACTGTACATTCTTTTTATATACCCTCTACCCATGGACCTGATTTGTAATAACAGTCATTATTTCTTTGTTTTCATTCTTTGTATGTTTGCAATGGCTAAACAACTTTTCATCTGGCAATCCTGCAATTACTGATCCTGGCTGCTCAACCAATAGTCCTAAATCCTATAGTTCATTTGTCAGCAGATATCCAGGAACTATACCACTAAGCATGGTCTTTTTTGTCCAGACTGATCTTGTATGAGTTTCTATAAATCACATCTCACCATATTGTTTTTGGGAGAGACACTCTTCAGCCAGCATCTCTGATGAGACCTGTCTGGTATGATTGAACATCTAGCATATTTCTCATCTTCCCTAGGGCTTACAAATCTCACAACCATGTTAAGATAGTGTTTCAGTGGGGAATTATTATTATTATTACTAGCTACATAGATAAATATTAGTTATATAATTACCATCCATATTTTTGAACATGCCTATCCAAAACTCTGTATATTCAAGTTTTTCAATTTGTTCCTGTAAAAATTGTAATTCATCTGAGTCCTCAACTGAAGTCAAAACACCACCTATGAAACATAAAATAAATAAAAAAGATTCTATTCCCACACCACCAAAATAAGGCCATTTCACAAGCCATCATCAATAATTTATTGTCCAGCATGAACAAAAATTTTAGTTTTGAATATCTTAAAGAACCAAATAGTCTTCTGTTTCTAAAACCGATTAGTTCTGTATTGCTTAAAATATTTATGATGAAATCCATGTCAGTTTATTTTTTGGGGTATAATGATTCAAAAAGTTAAACCTGGTAATTTAAGCAAGCATTCTGCAAGAATAGTATTTTGCACAATGTAATGGAATCAAGGGACCCTGGTGCTCTCTGGGCTTGGTTGTTTTCTTGCAGATGTTTCATTACCCAAACTTGGTAACACCATGAGTGCAGCATTGATGATATTATCTGATTTGGGTAATAAAACATGTGCAAGAAAGCAAGAAAGCTGAGAAAGGACAAGTACTCCACATTTCAAACCCCAAGTTACAATTATTCTCCTTTATTAGACAGACAAATTTATTTTACCACAGAATTTGAGAGGCTCTACAGAATATCAGAAACCAAGGAAAACTATCAAGTATTCCAAAGTAGCTGTTATTTCAAAATATTCTCTATTTTTAAGGTGCTTTTAAAAAAAAGCTTCTAAAGGATTACAATTATTGCTTTCTGATATCATATATGGCTTTTCTTCTATAAAAGAAAAGATACTAAATGAATTCATTATTACATAAGATTATGATGTAATTTGATGAGTTTGTATTTCATTAGCTATAGAAACAGAATAAAATGTTGGCAAATAATAAATGACAAATACTCAGGCACACTCTGTGTTTTTATGACCAAAATATATCTTTTGATTCACTTCCTGAGCTGAACAGCTCAGCACAAATGCATCATAGAATCATAGGGGTGGAAGGGACTTTAGAGGTCTTCTAGTCCAACCCCCTGCCCAAGGCAGGGGTCTTTATTTCATCCCAGGCATGAAGGTCTAAACTTTCCTTGAAACCCTTCAGTAAAGGAGCCCCCAGAACCTGGGGAGACAAGTGATACCATTGGTTAATTGTTCTTACTGTCAGCAAATTTCACCTTAGTTCTAGATAGGATCTCTCTTTAACAAACTTGCTTCTTATCCTACTCTCAGGTGCTTTGGAGAATAAGTCAATCCATCATCTCTGTGAGTGCTCCTTAAGTACTAGAAGACATCTATCATGCCACCCCTAATCTTTCTCTTTGTAAGACTAGATATACCTATTTCCCTTAACTGTTCATCCAGGTTAATGTTAACCTTTAGGATTAATGTTAATGTTGCATCAAAATCTTCCTGAGCATAGCTGAGTATATGTCAATATGCCCAGAAGTTAATTTTACTATGGCAGCTAGAAAGATAAAACCTTTGTCACTTTGCTTTCTGAGCTGTCATGTGCAAATTTCTTCTAGGCAAGTTGAAACACATTGAAGATCCTTAAACAACCATACTAAGTCTCAAGTGACTACATCTTCTAGGAGGTTTCAAGGAATGGATCTTGTGATAAATGCTTCTCCGAATCTTATATTTAGAATAACTAGCATTTTAGCTTTGTATCATGAAATTCATGGAAAGTTTCTGTTTTCATCCTATCAGAAGTTTTTGCTCGGTTGAAACCTTCCTTTTAGTAATTATTTTCAGTGGATGTGAAAAATAGAAAAATATTTATTTCACTTTATATTATACCCATTCTATATGTTATCTTCCTATATTTCCATTGTCTTCTTTCAAGAGTTTTGTAAGGTAGAATATAATATGATAAAAGTTGGAGTTGATGGCTGGATTTGACACAGTTTTCTGTTTTCAAAACAATTGTAAATTTAGTTTAGTTTAGTTTAGTTTGTTGTCATTACACCTTGTACAATGAAATTTAATGCCATCTTCAGTGTACATTATAACTATAAAAATAAACATCTGTCTAGAATCCACATTGTATATTGACATTAATACAATTGAGCCAGAATTATTTCACGAGAAGAGTGCACAACAGAATACTCTACACCACCAGGTTTGAAATTTTGCACAACCTAAAACTATGCTGCCAATGGTTGGACTTAAGCATAGTACACAAAATTATCTGCTACAATGTCCTACCAGTCAATGACTATTTCAGCTTCAACTGCAATAACAAGAGCACACAGCAGATACAAACTCAATGTTAACCGCTCCAAACTTGATTGCAGAAAGTACAACTTCAGCAACAGAGTGGTCAATGCCTGGAATGCACTACCTGACTCTGTTGTTACATCCTCAAACCCCTACTCCTTTAACCTCAAACTATCCACTATTGACTTCACTCCAGTCCTATTTATACCTATTTCCTGTATTCATACTTGTGTTTATTCTTATATCTATAATCTTGTAAGCAATTGACAAATCAAATAAATAAAATAAAATAAAAAATAAAACACAAATGCACATCCTTCACTTTCTATACAATTGAATTGAAAACTCCTGATATTGCATTAATATTGCACTATACAATAGAATTCAGTATAATTACTGCTCTGGGATAGAAGCTGTTTTTCAACCTATTTGTCTTTGTTTTTTCATCCTGTACCATCTGCCAGATGGTAATAGTTAAAAAAAATGCCTAGGATGAAATGGATCTTTAAGAATGTTTTGAACTTTCTTAAGGCAGCAGGAGCTATAAAGCTCTTTCAAAGAGGCGAGAAGGTAACCAATGGTCCTCTGGGCAATGATGTTAACCACGTTAAGGACTGTCCTATCTTCCACCGTGCTATTGGCAAACCATAATGTAGACACCCGCAAGATTTCTCTAAGCATGGAAAACTATTGTTATTATTATGTAATTCAAAATAATACTAACCTATCTGAGTACACATCATGCTGCTGGCCAAGATTTCCTGAAAACGTAAACTTTATAGCAATGACCTCTAAAAGGTATCCAAGATATACAACTGTTTTTGGAGGTTTGGCATTTTCCTGGTAACTGTGGAGTCTCAGTTGGCACCGCCCCTGTTATGAAACAAATAGATTTTTTTTTATTAAAATGCATTTGTTTTAGCAATGTGTTACTAAGAAAATGATTAATAATAGTAATAATAATAATCAGTATAATGAAAAAACAGAGCAAGATATAAAATAAATTTATCATTTTCTGTTTGAAACTTACTAGACACCTCCCGTTTTTTTTAAATTATCTTATCTTATTGTTGATAAAGGCCACTCTATAGTAATTAGATACTACCTGAAAATTAGTGCAATATACAAACTCTATTAAATTATTTTGCTTACCATAATATCTCTCGCAAATGGAGAAGTATTTTTCACTGCAGTTTCCTATTTTCCAATAACCAGTGTCTAAGCAGACATAGGCTTGTCTTATGCAATGGTTCTCCAGCAGCCCAGTTAGTGTACATTAGCCTCCAGTTACTTACCCACTTGTACCTAGCAAAATACCAAAACAAAAATACATAAGGGAATAATTACAAGAAGTGCAAGAAAAGACTTAATTTCACAATAGCCAAGCCTCACGTAATAACAGGAACTTACATTGGGACAGGAATTTACATTGCTAAGCAAGGCACTCATTTAGTGAAACATGGTGTGATAACATCACTTAGCAACAGCAGTTCTAACAGTCCTGGTTGTGGTATTTAGGAGAGGAATGACATCCAGGGCCTAAAGGGCAGGGGGAGGAAATACAGAGGTAGGTGGAGCTGAAGTGCTTTCTGACATTCTGAAAATGGGTAGGCTGACAAGAACCTGAATTCTGATCATGTGATGACAGGAGTATTGCAATTTGAAGACCATGCATAACTACCATCCATCACTCTCATAACTTCAAGTGAAGTGAATTGTTAAGTGAAGACTCCCTGTCTCCTTCTTGACTGTGGGAAAAAGCCACCCAGAGCTGCTTCAAATGGAAACAATAAAAATCACTTATAGAAGTAAATCTATTATATGAAAGCATTTCATCTTCAAGGTCCTTGTAGAAAATTGTCACATATATGTTATGTCTCACCTGTGCCAACGAAGTGAGAAGTCCAAATTTCCAAAGGAATATACACAAGCAGACAAGACCAGTAATGACAGGGTTAAATTCCTTTGGCCAGGCAAGTCCTTGACAGCCACGCACAAGCTGTCTGCCAAGTCCGATTATAAAGCAAGAACATAAATCACGGCTATCGCCACACACACAGAATCCATCAGAGCTGCTCTCACAAATTAACAATTGTCCCGAACAAGAATCCAGAACTAACACACCCACTTTTATTTTCTGTGGGGCGTGTCAATCCCTCCTCTCAGTCTCTAATTCATCTTTTCCTTTTATGTTGCAACTTACACTTTTGCCTGCGCCGTTGCCTCTCATCAAGCCAGCATTCCTTGGCTTGATCCACAGTCAGAGGCTCTGATACATTCTCCTGATTATCTGCTGACACCTGAGGCACAACAGGGGGGAAGATCCTGCTGAGGAGGAAAGTCCTCGGGAGGAAGGTAATTCCAAATCCTCTAACAAAACAGGCTCAAACCTCAGAACCAAATCCTCCTCTTCCTCATTTACCAAGTCCTCGACCTCTGACAAAGCAGGCTCAAACCTCCAAGACACAACACTATCCCTCACTGCAGGGCCCTTCCCCCGAGTCTAACGATCGGGACGTGGTTTCAATGGAAACTGTTCATGGAATCTCTGGATAAGGTCTGGGGCATGGACCGTGGAAGCATCCACCCAGGAAAGAACCTCTGGGCCATCTCCTAGCCTCTCGATGAAGTATTGTAACCGTCCTTTCAGCCAGCGAGAATCCCGAATGCTGACCACCATGTCGTCAGCAGCAGGATCATTGCTGGGTACAGATGGAGGAACCATAGCAGTGGGAGCACTCGATGGAGCGTCAGGAACCAGAAGGGAACGGTGGAAGACAGGATGAATACACATGGAGCACAGTATGGTGATCCAATAAGTAACGGGATTGATGACCTCCTCAATAGGGAAGGGACCGATGAAATGATGGTCCAACTTCTTAATCAGATGATCGACCGGTAGATGCTTTGTGGATAACCACACCCTGTCTCCCATGGCAAGCAGGGGCGTCGCCCGGCACGAACAATCCGCAAACCTTTTATAGTCTTCCTTAGCCCATTCTAATTGCTGTGAAATCAATTGGTGAACTGAATGCAGTTCCAACAAAAAGTTCCGCATCTCGAGAACTGGGGAATCCAAGATCGACAATGGGAAAAACCTTGGATGGTAACCCACATTCACATAAAAAGGTGTCATGTGAGTGGAGGTGTGCTGGGAGTTGTTGAAGGCAAACTCCGCCAGAGGGAGATAAGTCACCCAATCATTCTGTCGGTGGTTAACAAAACATCGTAAATATTGGCCGAGGATGCCAATCACCTTCTCCATCCCACCATCAGTCTCCGGATGGTGCACTGATGACAAGCACACCTGCACCTGTAACGCGGTCATTAGGCTCTTCCAGAATTGAGTGGTAAACTGAACACTGAGATCTGAAACTACCCTGTCCAGCAGACCATGTAGATGGAACACATGTTGCAAAAATAACTGGGCAGTGGTGAGTCGATGGTAACTTCCGACAGGGGATAAAGTGGGCCATCTTGGTTAACATGTCATCCACCATGAGCACCATCGTATATCCTGACGAAGAGGGCAAATGTGTTAAGAAGTCCATGGAAATTGGCCCCCATGGTCTGTCTGGAGTCGGCAGTGGTTGAAGGAGACCAGGAGGTGCACCCGTCGCGGCTTTCACTTGCTGGCACAGTACACAGGACATGACATAGGCATAGACATCATGCCAGACTCAAGGCCACCAAAAAGTCCGTATGACCAGATGAAGGGTCTTAAAAAATCCAAAATGGCCAGCAGCAGGGTTGTCATGACATTGAGTCATGATGAGGGTTCTAAGTGTCCTCGTGGGCACGTACAACTGGCCACGATGTCATAATAAGCCCTCCTCCAAAGTCCATGGGGAGTCAGGTCCAATTTCCCATATTCTCTGCTGTGACCAAGCATCTAAGCACTGCACCTCTCGTATCCGAGTCCACAAATCCACCGGTTCCTGGATAACGGCCAAAGATTCCGGTGGCAGCACCGTACGTGGAAAAAGGGGGTCCTCGGGAGCAAGGTACTCAGGTTTACGGGACAGGGCATCTGCTCTCCGATTTTGACCACTGGGAATATAAGTCACAAAAAAGTTGAACTGGACAAAGAACAACGACCACTGAATCTGTCACTGGTTCAACTTCCTCACAGTGGACAAGTGCTCCAAATTACAATGATCTGTCCAAACCTCCACCTTTTGCTGGGCCCCCTCAAGATGATGTAGCCAGGCCTCAAACGCAGCCTTGACAGCCAGCATCTCTGTTTCCCAGATAGTATAGTTGCGCTCAGAAGGAGTAAGTTTCCAAGAATAGTAAGCGCAGGGAAAAAGAGGGGTGCCATCCGCTGGGACTTGCAACAGCACCGCCCCAATAGCCATGTTGGACGCATCTATCTCCACCACAAATGGACAATGTGGATCAGCATGCCTCAGGATAGGTTCTGTGATGAAGGCCTTCTTGAGAGCCTCAAAGGCCTGTTGCTGCAGGGGGCCTCACTGGAACGGGACCTTCTTTCTAAGGAGCTGAGTGATGGGATCTGTCAGCTTGGCAAAATCCGGGATGAAGGTCCGATAATAATTAGCAAACCCCAAGAGAGATTGAACGTCTTTCACTCGGTGAGGGGGTTCCCAACTACACAAAGCCTCCACTTTACATGGGTCCATGGCAATGCCTTCAGGACAGATGATGTGCCCCAAGAACTCTATGGAAGTCTGGAAAAAGAGGCAGCTTTTCTCCAGCTTCGCATAAAGTTGATGCTCCCAAAGATGTTGCAATACCTGACGAACTTGTTGAATACGGTTTTCCCTGGACCTGGAATAAATCAAAATGTCGCCCAGGGACACCACCATGAACCGATCGAGCGTGTCCCAGAACATGTCATTCACCAGGTGCTGGAAGACCGCGGGGGTGTTAGTCAACCCAAACAGCATCACGGTGTATTCAAAATGGCCGTATCGGGTGCCAAACGCCATCTTCCATTCGTCCCCCTATCGCACCGCACCAGGTTGTAGGCCCCTCGAAGATCGAGCTTGGTAAAGACAGTAGCCTCCCGTAACCACTCCATCAACTCTGGAATGAGCGGCAAGGGATAACTATTCCGCACTGTAATGGTGTTCAACCGGCGGTAATCGCAGCACAAGCAGAAGTCTCCCATCTTCTTTTTAATGAAAAGAATGGGAGCAGAAAGAGGGGACGACGACGGCCAGATAAACCCCCGGGCCAAATTCTTATCATGAAGGGCAGCCAATTCGGGCTCAGACATAGAATATAGGCGTCCCTTGGGTAGTGGGGCATCAGGCAGAAGGTCCACGGGACAGTCATAGGGTCGATGCGGGGGTAACCGATCCGCCTCCTCACTAAATACATCGGAAAAGTCAGAGAGTTCAGGAGGTACGGAGATGGCGGGGGTGGCGATGTCCTGGCCAGCACAGGTGTGTTGTAAATGGTCCACACACTGGAGACTTGGGAACGAAATGGCATTCTGCACTCATGCCACCCGAGGATCATGTAACCGTAACCAGGCCATTCCGAGGACCAAGGGGAGGTCCTCAGTGATGTAAAAACTAATCGCCTCCTCATGGTCCCCAATAACCAGGCGCAACGGCTGGGTAGCGAAATGAATGGGTCCCCCACAAAGTTCCCGCCCATCAATCATTTCCACCTTGATTGGAGGCTCCACTACAACCAAGGGGATGTCAAAATGAGTTGCAAAGGCCTGGTCCATGAAACTGGTTGTAGCCCCTGAGTCCACCAACGCAACTGCAGGAATCTCCTCCGACCGGGACGGCAAGAAAACCCAAGTGTCTAGAAGTAAATATTGAGGGGGTCCAGAGTCCACCTCCGCTACTCCAGGCGGTTGGTTGATATGTGCCCGACCTAGGGTTTTCCCGAGGCCAGGCCTGCCCCGTTTCCCGACTGATCAAGTTTAGATTCGGGCACTGGCTTGCGTGCCCCTCGTTGTTTAACAGAACAGGAATTCGCAAAATGTCCAGCCCCCTCCACAATATAGGCATAAGTCTCCCTGGAGTCTCCGTGTGCATTCTTGGGCCATCAAACGAGGTCGGATCGCACCCAATTCCATTGGCTCCTCAGCCCTGGCCAAGGCACTGTGGGAGACCTGGGGCACTGGTTGTACAGAATGCTGTGGTCTTGAGGTGGCTGCTCCAGAATGGGACATCAAGTCTTACACCGTTGAAGTCAGGCGTCAATGTGTAAGCATTGTACCACCAGGCGTTGAGGGTCGGGGCTGGCTCCACGTGAACTAACTCATCCTGTATGTCCTCTGACAGGCCATTTTGGAAAGCATCCATTAAAGCTGCATCATTCCACGCAGAGTCCAAACAGAGCAGTCGAAACTCTGAAATGAACTCTTGCAAGGGGTGTTTCTTCTGGCGAAGTTCCTTCAGGCGTCTGGCTGCTGTCTGAGCCTGTATGGGGTCCTCATACATAAGTCTCAGGTGATGCCAAAAACCCTGATATTCCATTAGCAATGGACTGTCCTGCACCAACAAAGGAGTGGCCCACCTGGCAGCCAAGCCCGACAGAAGGCTGATTACAAACCCCACCCGAGCCCAGTCATCAGGAAATTCCTCCGGCCTCAGAGCCATAAATAATTGGCACTGTCCCATGAAAGCCGGGAACATTTCAGGCTGCCCAGAGAACTTATCCGGCACAGCTACCTGGTATTTCCTACGGGGAGGGGCAGGAGGAGCAGCACGAGCCTGCAGCAGAGTGATTTGATTAATCAGCTGAGTAGCTTGCTGCTGCAGAACTTGGTTATCATTTTGCAGCTGATTAAGCTGCTGCTGCTGCTGCTGATCCATCTTGGTCAAAAGATGGTTTTTGTTTGGGTTCAGGACAAAAATGTTATGTTTCACCTGTGCCAACGAAGTGAGAAGTCCAAGTTTCCAAAGGAATATACACAAGCAGACAAGACCAGTAATGACAGGGTTAAATTCCTTTGGCCAGGCAAGTCCTTGGCAGTCTCACACAAGTTGTCTGCCAAGTCCGATAATAAAGCAAGAATATAAATCACGGCTATCGCCACACACACAGAATCCATCAGAGCCGCTCTCACAAATTAACAAGTTGTCCCGAACAAGAATCCAGAACTAACACACTCACTTTTATTTTCTGTGGGGCGTGTCAGTCCCTCCTCTCAGTCTCTAATTCGTCCTTTCCTTTTATGTTGCAACTTACACTTTTGCCTGCGCCGTTGCCTCTCATCAAGCCAGCATTCCTCGGTTTGATCCTCAGTCAGAGGCTTTGATACATTCTCCTGATTATCTGCCGACACCTGAGGCACAATCATGGGGGAAGATCCTGCTGAGGAGGAAAGTCCTGGGGAGGAAGGTAATTCCAAATCCTCTAACAAAGCAGGCTCAAACCTCAGAGCCAAATCCTCCCCTTCCTCATTGTCCAAGTCTGTGTCCTCTAGCAAAGCAGGCTCAAACCTCAGAGCCAAATCCTCCTCTTCTTCATTTACCAAGTCCTTGACCTCTGACAAAGCAGGCTCAAACCTCCAAGCCACAACACATGTTTGTCAAGTCAGGTGCCTAATTTAGTGATCTTAGCAGTAATAAAGGAGTATCTTTATGGTTAATCTTTGTATTTACGATCTTAAGATCATAATAATTAAAGTTGCAATTTCACTTAGTGATGTCTTTGTTTAAGAATTAAGTCATCAATCCCAAATATAGTTGCTAAAAAAGGACCACCTAGATCCAAACACCTTCTAGTCTCACAAACTCCTTTACTTGAGTTCCTTATCTATGTGACAATTTTTCAAGTATGCAATTGTGAACATATTTGTTCTTATTTCTTTTGCTGCTTAGTCCAATCCATACAGGCTTCTTATATTTGAACACTTGCAGCCATATGAATGATTCTGCATAGGTGTCTACAATAGTGGCCAGTTTTGAATTTTCAGATTCACATTTCTTCCTTGCTTCTTCCAAGGTCATCTTGGGACTAACCATAGAATAGCTGCTATTTTCATAATTGATATAGTGAGAGATGAAACTGTTGTTTCAGAGTAGGGTTCAGGACCTATTAAAAAATTAATCAAAATCACACACAGGTCTGCTATTTTTTAATTCTAAAAATCCTTAATATTTAATTTTCCTTTCCTTAAATTTCCTTTCCTTTCCTTAAAATGTCCTCTCACTTCCATACCACGAGAACACTTCATACTAAAAAATCAAAAGCACATACATAGAATGTATATAGAGTAAGTCACTTCTTGAGGCATAATATTAAATATATATGTTTAGTTAGTCTAAATATGTGAATTCATGAACTCAGGATATCTGCTGAATACCAGTACAAATATAAACTTAATTATTCAGTCTACAAGAACTTTCAGTTCTTAGCTTTCAGATGTTAATTCAAAAACAATTTGATTGACTTCTTGTTTCATTAAATCTCTAACACAAGAGTAGGCGAGAACTTTTTTAGAAATAATTTTGGCCTTTTGGCCAAATAACTGATTTAATGCTACTAATATTGGGCTTTAAATATTTGATATCATGATTATGTTTTAGTTCACTTTATTTAAGTACTTCTTGAAGTTGATGGTTCTGTGATTTAAGTTTATAATTTCTATACATTTCTTCATAAGGTACTTTCTTGGTTAGCACATCTGGCTTATTGAACCAAGTCTTACTTGGCTAAAACCTGTTTGTTCCTCCCAGGTTTTTCTTTTTATGTATTTAATTTTTATTATTTTTTGATACATGTAGCTCCACTTAGAAGAACAGACTCCAACTCTCCAATATCCTGTAAGCCTTTCAGGTTTTCTCAGCATAAAAACACAATCACCTTACAATATTTATGCACAGCAAGAAAGCCAAATGCAGTCACTGGTATCATGATTGGAATAATCTTTCTGGAACCCCTCCTTTATAATCTCAAAAGAGAAAAAATGTGTGTGTGTTTGTTCCTGATAACTATATAAGATGATCCCCATGTGGATATCTGTCATTTGTCCTATAGAACATATCTGTCATTTGTCCTATAGTCCTATCTGTCAATGTCCTATAGAATCTAGCACAGAAGCATCCTAAACATATTCAATAGAAGCATTTAAGCCTCCACCATCAAAGGAAAAATGCTGTCACTGCCTATTGTATAGAACTAGAAGTGGGAAAAGGAAGTCAATAGTCTCTAACAGGAGTCTTTAATGAATTTTTATAGTCGGGGTACTTCATGAAAATAATGGATTGTGCAGTTTTAGTCAAAGGAACCATTTAGATCCATCTCTTCCCAAAAGCCCCAGTGTGCATGTACAGAGCCACTACAGTATGTTTCTTTGGCAAACCCATCAAAAGTTATATTTACACACAGTGGTGGGATTCAATTTTTTTACTACCAGTTCTGTGGGCGTGGCTTGGTGGGTGTGGCAGGGGAAGCATCCTGTAAAATATCCAGTCAGAGGTAGTATTTGCCGGTTCTCCAAACTATTCAACATTTCCACTACTGGTTCTCCAGAACTGGTCAGAACCTGTTGAATACTACCTCTGTCTACACATATACAATAATGGAGACAAACTGGAGAAGCCTTCAAAGACACCACACTGGGCCTTCTAGGCCCCAAGATGGAAAATGAGTTCTTTGCTCGTGTCACCAAGCTTTGCCTTCTGGGATAATGTGCACAGCTCATTGCATACATTGAAGGTAAGCAGCCATGAGAATCAAATTGCTTTATGCAAACTTTATGCATCAGGCATTCTAAATCTGACAGAATCATTTCTTCTCCATACTTATTATATATTTTTATTTCTATACATTTTTTATTTTAAATTTCATTTTACTGGATCATTTTCTTTCTTTAAAGGAGTGTTGGCAATAGTAAAATTCTACAAAACATAGTATGCAATGGCATATTTTTCATTCGTTAGTAGAGACAGGAATAAGACTGAATTCCTTTTAGTGTTATATCACCCTCTATTGATGAGGAAAAGGCACAGCAGACTTTTCTTATTTAACAGACAGAAAAGTTATAATATCACCCTGAAGGGTTGGTCTCAAGAACCTCTTACTTTACATTTTAAGTTATGCATGTTGCTTCTGAAAATCCTATAGATTTCAGACAGGATGCTCCTAAGCTGCAAATTCTGCCTTCTTTGCCTCAGACAAGCTAAACACTTGTGGCAAAGAGAAGTTTAGTGTACACACAGATGAAGGACAATTTGATCGGAGGGAGTTAACTCTGATACTTGATACAATATTCTCCTAGTGCAACTCTTATCCCCATTGGCAATATGAAAAAAAAGTAGAAAGAAAAACTGTCCCAGAAACTTTTGAGAGCAACTTTGCACTTCAACCACCTAGTTTATTTAGTGTGTTTTGATGCTTAGATTGTATTATAAGCTCAAATGTTTCAAATAAAAGTTTTTTTTATAAACTTCCCAATCATAATGCTTGCTCTAGATTCAGTTTATTCATTTATTCATTCATTAAATATATATGGCCAGCCATCTCACAAAAAGGGACTCTTTTCTATATTCTGTATCATTGCGGGAATTCAGCATCAAGGAGATTTGTGTGGAAATAGAACAGAAAAAAACCCCAACAATTTGGACTTACATTGGTTGAACAAGCTGACCCTTTAGCCCACTTTGTAAAATAGACTCCACTCCCATCAGTCCAGAGGAAACGTCCATGTCAATTCTTATCACTGAATACAATCCAAGCAGCACTTTTTAAATTTACTGTGAGAAAAGCTGGGGGGAAATGCAGATATATATATATATTTTAAACAAATTTTATTAATTTTACAAAACAATATACAGACAAACAAAGCATAGGATATAATAACATAAGAGATCTTTTTCTGAAAAAAACAATAAGACATCTTATTTAAAGACAGAATAATTCCAAATTATCACATTTCCATATGAACAAAATTTAATATATATATTTACCTTATCTGTTCAACTTCATATCTTATCCCAACTTCTCTTTATTACTCCCTTTCCTTCTATTTATTCAAATTATATCTCTTTTACTTTAGATTGTATACATTTTTTATATCCATCTGTCTTATTTACAATTTCATTGTTCTCTTCCAACATTCTTCTTACATTCTTCTAAAATTTTATTAATTCAAACGTAAACGTACAAAACACAAAATATAAATACCTAAAACTTCTTTTGGAGAGCGGCCTACCCCGGGTTACCTCTTTTTATACAGACATAAATCAAATTCATACTCACTTAATATACTGTTTCATGTCTTAATTAACATTCTGTATTTTCTATATATTTTCTCTCCTCTATTCACTCTCATAATTCTATTATATTTATTTCATGTCATTTTGAATAATTATACTTGTATCTTTTGTCTGTTCTCTTCAATTATCTATTTATCTTTTCTTTCTAATACAATATTTCTCCTGTAGTCACTGGTTGAAGTATGACAACTTTTATCTTTCCCTTAAATTTGACACTTGTAATAATACATACTTTCCATACTGATTCTGCTTAGCACAAAGTACTACATTTTAAAATAATGAAACAACAATAAAAAAGGGATTGAATTTATAGTATAATCAAAACAATATTCTATAGAGAAATAAACTCTTACTTTTAAACATTTTGTATATTCCCTTTAATACATTATTAACTCATAATATTTCAATTTTCTAACTCAATTTCAACATCTACAACACAATCTTATATACTTCTGCAGAATCATATATTAAATTATAATTTACCCTTTGTCTCTTGTTATAAACCTTTATGGCTTCTCTTCCCCCTTTCCCTCCCTTTCTTATCAATTCTAGTCTTTTTACACCCCATCTCTCAAATTCCACTTTTTTGATTTTCCCTCTCTGTAGTGTTTCTCTTTTCTGTTGCTTTCTGGCATTGTATTGATTTTTCATCTTATTTTCCCCTTTCTTGGTTGCTTTTTTAGGTTCTGAATTCTGCATTTTCTTTCCCCCCTTATTCTTTTCAGCTATGATTTTTTGTCCATTAAATACTTCCTCTTGAATGTATTGTCCATTAAAGATGGCTTCTCCTTCTTCATCCCAATCCTCTTGTTCTTGTATTTCTTGGTAAGTAGAAATCGCCATTTCCAAAAAACAAAAGATAGATCCAAGAGAGTCCTTGCCTTCTTGTTTATCTTGTTGTAGCTTTTGAAATTCCATTTGTAATTCTTGCACAGATAATGCCATTTTTTTTATTATTATTGTTATTATTTTTTAAAAGAGCAACCGAAATGTTTCTAGTCTTTCAAGAAATAGTTCCCCAAAAGTCACAAAGTCACAAAGCCATCCAAAACAAAGCAGACTGTTCCATTAACACTTTCTTCTTCTTCTTCTTCTTCTTCTTCTTCTTCTTCTTCTTCTTCTTCTTCTTCTTCTTCTTCTTCTTCTTCTTCTTCTTCTTCTTCTTCTTCTTCTTCTTCTTCTTCTTCTTCTTCTTCTTCTTCTTCTTCTTCTTCTTCTTCTTCTTCTTTTCCCCCTTCCTCCTGGGGTGAAATTCAATTAGACCATTTCAAAATAATTTTTTAGAAGCCTTATTGTCATTAATTTCTAATCTTATAAACTTCAAGCAGTCTTCTTCAATAAAGTCTTAAGATAAATTTGTTTACCTTTTCCTTCCCACTTATAGCAATAAACTTTTAATTTTTAATTCCAATGTTCTAAAATCTTTTATCCCCATTGGCTTTAATTTTTAGGTTTATTTACCTTCTTAGCCCAAGCAGGTTTTCCAGATTTCCATTAGCTACTTCCGTAGGGAAGGAGAGTGAAAAGAAATAACTTTCCCTTTCACTTTCTTCAGCTGCTTACACAATCCTTCTGGGAACAATGTATCAATAGAAAGGCAAATTCCAGGTTTTAAGGGCTCCTCTTTGTCCCAGCTCAACCAAAGAAAAAACTTTCACTTTCTTCCTCGTGCACTTTCTTATCCAGCTGCAGACTTCTTTGTGGCGGCCATTGCTGACTGCTGCACCACCGCCTTGGGAAAAGGGGGTTTTGCCGGCTGGGGAGGGTGTCTGCAACACCCCCCAAACCCTGTCCGGATCCCCCCTATCTTCAGCTGCCTCTACAGGGCAGCTATATCCCCCAAATCCACCCAGATCGGGGGCACCTCAGCAGCAAGCGCAGCAGGGATCGCACAGAAAGGCAAATCCCTGCTGCTGCCGAAGCCTTGCAAACCGGAAGTCCGGGAAATGCAGATATATTTTACAATAAAGTATTTGGCAGACCCGTTATTTATTATATTTGTTCCATCCTTTTTAAAGTTTACTTTGATTATATCAGATTTTAAAAAGTGCTTTACTGTACCAGATCAAACTCTGCTCACATACTATGTTTATGACAGCCATCATTTCTATGTTCCTATCTTAAGAACCTACCAGGTACAATTTGGAAGGATGTTAGGAAAATGTTTGTCTTTTGCTATAAACTGCTGCCAGTTATCCAAATTGTAACTTCCATCTCATGTTCCTGATGTTTTAGTAGCTAAGAACCATGTCCACTCCGAGTTCCGGTTTGAGTCTCTTTGCGGACAGACCGAAGCTGTGATTGTGCACAGTTCGATCTATACACACTGCTGGAGTGCCCCGAGCTGGCTGGTTTTGGGGCTAAGCCACCCCGTAGAGGTGGTAAAGAACCCTGCTAGCAGGGTTGAGGAGAGCCGTATCTTTCCTTCTCAGCTGGCCATCACTCCCTTTCCTGAAGGCGGTTGCAGCGGTGGTCAGAAATAGCCACCTCAAAGAAGAACTCAAACAGAAAAAAATGGAGAGAGAAAAGGGAAAGGATTTGGTTTTTCTTCTTCTCTTCCTTTCCCTATACTGACAGCTAAGAGACAAGCACGAAATTGAAAAAACAATCCACTTTGATATCAATAGGCATTTAGGCTGAAAATAAAATATCAAAGGGATAATAAAGATTTCTGGATACTTAAAAGCTTTTGAAAGCCTGAAAGGAGAGAAAAAGAATAAAAGGGCAGGATCTGGAAAAAAGGGGAGAGACTGCCTGGAATTAAAAGGAATTTACAGTAAAACCTCAACAAGACTCCTAAAAGATACATTTTAACTGAAACATGGCAACAAAATAGTAGAACCCCAGGAAGAGAAAGTTGAAAAAAGAAGCAAGAAGAAACAGCTTGGGAATATTTGGATTACTTGGTGATCTCTGGATTTTTGGTTATTGCATTTGAATGACTAAAATCATTTGGGTGGTTGTTTAAAATTGTTTAAAATGGCACCACTTCTAGAAGAACTGAAAATGGAACTTAAAAAGTACAAAGAAGATGCACAAGAAGGGAGAGGTTCTTTTGGTTTCGTATTTCAACTCTTAGAAATGGAGATCTGGAACTTTGAGAAACAACAAGAAATGCTTGCAAAACAAAAATTGGGACAAAGAAGAAGCCGTCTTTAATGAACAAGTAATTTTATGTGGTGGGGGAGGAAACGGGGGAAAGAGAATGAAAAGCTTAAGATTTGAAAAAACAACAAAAAAAGAGAATAGTTTGAAAAATAAGTATAATACTAGAAAGCAACAGAAGAGGGGATTACAGAAGAGAGAATTAGAAGTAGAGAGACAAGGGGGTAAAAAGGGGAGGGAGAAGAAGAGAGGGAAGAAGGAAAGGAAAAGAAGTTATAAAGGAGAGAAACAAGATATAGAGAAACAGGGCCTATTTAGAAATAATGGGTGAAAATTTAATTGAAAAAGGGATTCTGCAAAGGTACATAAGATAGTATTGTTATATTAGAAATAGAAATAATTTCAGAAAATATGAAACAATGTATGATTAAAATGATGGATAAAATAGTTATCGTAATCTAGTGGAATGTTTGTTAATAAATAAATGAAATAAAATGAATGAGAGAATTGAATTAGGAAAGGATGGGAACATTTTAATTATTTAATGATTTATAAAATATAAATGAAGAGAAATAGGGGGGAAAATTAATTATGGAAAGCTTATAAGTGTTCCCAAGGAAGTATGATATTTAATTGAAAAAAAATGTTAAAGATGTTAAGATTTTAATGACTATTAATAAAAGAACTGAATTGGAATGGAATGAATGTTTTAATTACATATATTTATAATCTTTTTTAAAGAATATAGTGTGTATTTTAAGAATGTACCAAGCAGAATTTGATTGGAAGTTATGTATTAAATTGAATGTTATAACCTTAAGGTACATACTGAAGCTTAAATAAGGGTTGAATGGATAAAATTAAAAGATGTCATACTCCAATTAGTAACTACAGGAGAAAATTTGTTTAATGAGAAAAGATAATATGAAATTGAAACAGGACAGACAAAAGTATAAATATAATGATTTGAATTGAGATGAGATAATTAAAATAAAATCGAGAAAATTAAAAGAGGGGAAAAACTATGTATAAAATGTGAAACAGTAATAAGATATGGAATAGAACATAAAAATGAGCATGAAATTGCGTTTTTGTCTGTATGAAGAAGTGTAACCTGGGACCATGCTATTTTCAAAAAAAGATGTTTTATTTGTATTATTATTATTATTATTATTATTATTTTGTGAAAACCCAAATAAAACTTTAAAAAAAAACACCATGTCCACTCCAATTGCTTATCTGTATTTAAGAGCAAGAATGGATAAGATGCTGATTAACTTAAGCTATAGGATAAATCCAAGTTTCCTCTTAAGTCAGTGGATATTTCAGCAAGTCAGTGGATATTTCTAGAAGAATCACTAACTTTGTTGCAATTGTTGTCTCTATTAGATGTCCTAATGTTTAGCAAACTTGGTGTTTAAGCTATTTTACTTATTTATTTGTTAAATTTATTTGCTATCCATCTCAATGTGTGGCTATTCAAGGCAGCTTACAATATTTAAAAATAAGAAAATAAAAGGAGTTTAAACGAAACAGGAGTAAATAATAGAATAATAAAATAATGAAAAAGAACAAAAAGACAATACATTGATATGATAACAAAAAAAGAGGGATGGATGAAGAATAAAGAGCAAAGGGTGGAGTCCGCTATCAATGTACTAGCACCTCCAACTATATTAATATTATTATGGTTTGCCCAGTCTAGGTGGCTCTGGGTGGTTTACAAAACTACCCCCAAACAATAAAAAAAAAACTACCCATGAAATAGCACAGACAGTCAAACAAACAGACAGTAAACAAAAACATCCGCTCCCGTGAACTCCACAATGAACTCAAAAGCCATCTAGACAATGGAGAAAAGGGCCTATACATTGACTACCGCGGAGATTGTATCAAAAGTAAGTCACACAACTCACAACTCCACATCCAACCCGACCTCATCCAACCCACCATCACTCAAAACTAGGCATGCATGCCCCTAACTACCTCAACTCCAACTCCAACTGGCCTTAAATGCAAGCTACTCAATGCAAGAAGCCTTGTGAATAAAATACCTGAATTTCTCCTCTTGCTAAATATGGCTAAATTTGACATCATATTTGTCTGTGAAACATGGCTCAATGCATCTCTCCCTGACTCCATTACCACAATAAAAGACTATCATGTTTACCAATCAGATTGTGAAATCTGTAGAGTAGGTGGTGTTCCTATCTTCTATAAAAACTCCTTACATCTAAAAAACATCCAAGTTACCCAAGAGCTTGCTCTTCCTGAGAACATTGTCTGTGAACTGTCCTTAAATATCACATTTTGATTCTTACTATGTTACAGAGCCCCCAATTATGACATTGAACATGTAAACAAGCTAAATTCACTTCTAACTTGGACAACATCCTGTCCACACACTTTTATCTTTCTTGGTGACTTCAATCTACCTCACATTAACTAAATGAATGTAAAACTGAACCCATACATGCAACCTTCTACAATGCTGTAACAAACCTGGGACTGGAACAACTGCAACCAACAATACTAGACTTAACAACTGCCTCGATCTCATATTCTGCAATAGTTTGAATTCAATTTACGGAATACAAATTAAAGAACCCTTTTCCAACAATAACCACAGCATGATTGACTTTTGTCTCAACATATGTCCACATAAAAATCAACACAACAATGTGATCCCCAATTATAATTTCAAAAAAGGCAACTATGATCTTATAGTCAACGGTCTCTCATCCCTTGACTGGCAGTTTCTATTCACTGGATGCAATACTGTTGAAGACCATTACAACATATTTTTACTTGAAGTCAAAAGAGTCATCAAACTATATGTACCAATAACAACTCCAAAAACAGAAAAAACAAATTACCCATAACAATAAGGAAGCTTCAATCCAAAAAGAGATCACTTTGGCGGGAAAAAAAATCTGGTCACGTTGCCAACTTTAAAAGCCGATACAAGACTGAATGCACCAATTATCACATTAAACAAGAGGAAAACCTTCTATGCACCAATTCCACCCATCTTTCTACAATTTTGTAAACAACAAACTAAAAGACTCAAGATCCATCCCACCCCTGAAAGGACCTAATGGTAAAGACTGCAATGATGACACCATTAAAGCCAACCTCTTTAATACATTCTTTGATTCAATATTTGTAAACAGCAATGGATCATGCCCAGTATTTCCTAGTTGAACCACAGACAACTACAATGATCTAATACATATCCATTTTACAGAAGAAAATGTTGAAAAAGCACTATGCAATCTAAAACCATCTCTATCTATTGAACCAGATGGAATATGTGCCTACTTCTTAAAAAAGCTATCCACTGCCATAGCTGAACCTCTAAGCATGATCTTTGAAACATTTTTCAGGACCAGCTCCTTGCCAAAACTATGATCACAAGTCATGGTCATCCCCATCTTCAAAAAGGGAGACCCCAGCCTAGTTGAAAATTACAGACCAATCTCTTTATGCTGCGTCACCTGTAAAGTCATGGAATCAATTATTAACCAATCTATTATCCTCCATTTAGAGACAAACAACCAACTCTCTAATAAACAATTTGGTTTCAGAAAAAAAACTATTCTACAATCTGCAACTCTGCAGAAACATATGGACTACACAACTCGATCAGGGCAAAGCAATAGACACAATCTACATAGACTTCTGTAAAGCCTTTGATTCAGTGGTACACGACAAACTACTTCTAAACCAAAAATTTTATGGTATCTCTGGACACCTGCATAACTGGATAGAAACATTCCTGTCAAACCGACAACAAATGGTCAAAATTGAGAGCATCCTATCAAATTCTGTACCTCTCAACAGTGGTGTCCCCCAAAGCAGCGTTCTAGGACCAACTCTCTTCATACTCTACATAAATGACCTCTGTGATCATATTAAGAGCAATTGTGTCCTCTTCACTGACGATGTAAAGCTATTCAACACCACAGACAATACTGCTGACAATACAGTATTTGACAATACTTCAAAAAGATGTCAACTATGTATCAGAATGGTCAAACAAATGACAACTTCAAATCTCAACAAACAAATGCTCTGTCTTACATATTGACAAAAAAAAAATCAGAAAATAAAATACAGGCTGAATAGTCAAGACCTTGTTGATGATCCAAACTCTGTTAAGGACCTTGGAGTACTCATCTCTAATGATCTAAGTGCTAGAGCCCACTGTAACTACATAGCCAAAAAGGCATTAAGAGTTGTTAACCTAATCTTACGGAGCTTTTTCTATGGTAATATTACACTAATAACTAGAGCATACAAAACATTTGCTAGACCAATACTCGAATATAGCTCATCAGTCTGGAACCCACATTACATATCTGATATTAACACAGTTAAGAAAGTTCAGAAATATTTCACAAGAAGAGTTCTTCACTCCTCTACTCGTTGCAGAATACCTTACGCCACCAGATTTGAAATTCTAGACCTAGAAAACCTAGAACTACGCCGCCTTCGGTCCGATCTAAGTATAGTATATAAAATCATACCTTGCAATGTCCTACCTGCCAATGAATACTTCAGCTTCAACCATAACAATACAAGAGCAAACAATAGATACAAACTCAAGGTTAACGACACCAAACTTGATTGCAGGAAATACGACTTCCACAACAGAGTGGTCAACTCTACCCTGTCTGGGATACTCTACCTGACTCTGTGGTTTCTTCCCCAAACCCCAAAAACTTTAACCTTAGACTTTCTACTATTGACCTCACCGCTTTCCTAAGGGGTCTGTAGTGGGCGTGCATAAGTGCACCAACGTGCCCACCGTCCCTGTCCTATTGTTTCTTTTATTTTTCTTATATGTATCCATGTGTTCATAACTATGTTTTTACTTATACCTATTATCTTGTAAGCAATTGACAAACCAAGAAAAATAAAAATAAAATAAAGACCTGCTTTTCCCTCCCCTCACTTGTGACTGGATCAAAGACTTCCTGACAGATCGTCCACAAACAGTAAGTGCTGGGTCCTTTACATCTTCCACTCTGAAGCTCAGCACAAGCTCCCCTCAGGTCTGTGTGCTTAGCCCCTACCTGTACTTGCTGTATATTCAACATCATAATAAAGTTTGCAGATGACACAGTGGTGCTGGAGAGGACAAATCAGCATACAAGGAAGAAGTACAGAAGCTATCCACATGGTATTCAAAAAACGACCTACATCTAAACACTTGCAAGACAAAGGAGATGGTGCTGGATTTCTGGAAGCAAAGAGAGGAACCTGCCCCACTGTATATCAAGGGGGCCATGTGGAGAAGGTTTCCTCTTTTAAATTCTTCAGAGTGCTCATTAGTCAAGACCTCACCTGGAAAAACAATATGTCCCTGGTGGTTAGTAAGGCTTAACAGAAACTTCATTTCCTTAGAGTCCTGTGGAAAAATCAGGTGGAATAACGACTGATTATGTCTTTCTATAGGTCCATGATAGAAAGTGTCCTCAGAGCCATGACAGGCAGGCATTACAGAGAGTTACTAATTCGGCACAAGAAACCATTGGTTTCCTCTTAACACTACTGGATGACATCGCCAGGTCTTGCTCTTTCAGCAGATAAGGAAGATACTTAGGAAAGATTCACACCCTGGCCAGTATCTTTTTTCACTTTTGCCATCAGGCAAAAGACACAGAAGTATAGCCAGATAAAGCAAAAATGAGCTGTCAGACTCCTAAACATAAACAGATTAATACGATGAATTTCACTGGTGCCAGTGTAGTGTGTAATATGTATATAACATGATACACCAGACTAATATATATGTTGCACAGAATGTTTTTCTTAAGTTTTATTGTTTTTCTAAGACAAACATAAACAAACACAACATAAAAACATCAAACCATCTTCCATATATGTACATACAGTGTGTCGGTTGGTTTACAAATTGTTTTGTGCTTCCACTTTGTAGTCTTCAATTAAAATTACATTGTATATGTTCTCATATTGTCAATCAAATATTCCTAAATACATTAATATCATTATTAATCAATCATTTGACTATACTATTATTCATTCGTTTGATGAAATAATCCATACTTTACTTAATTTATTTTATGACAATTCATATTTCCCTCTCAAATCTATCCTATATCATTTTGTAGATATAATAAAAAATACATCTTTATATATTTAGTGTTTTCTAAAAATCTACATATTTCATTACCATTTTTTATTGTCTAACCATTGATAGAATAGATCCCAAATTTTATAAAAACTACCTGTAATTTCTCAATACTTGTAAGTGTGCTATACCAGGGGTCCCCAACCACTGGTCCCCAGACTGGGATTGGTCCGTGGATCATTTTTTACCAGGCCGCAAAGCTTGGGTGCTGCCATCTTGTTTCGACGATGCTTCCGGGTTTTCGGTTGGAAAGTGCTTCCGGGTTTTCAGTTGGAAAGCGGCGTTTGGGTGTTTGTGTCTTAGTTTCATCGAAGAGGTGGGGGGCTTCAAACAAAGAGCTGTCCCAATGGCGGTGGAGTCTCGCGTTACTCAGGTACCGGTCCGTGAAAGAATAAATAATCATGAAACTGGTCTCTGGTTCAAAAAAGGTTGGGGGCCACTGTGCTATACCATTTTGCTTTGTTTGTTTTGTTTTGTTTTTGTTCTTTTATTTTGTTTTACATTGTTAGTATAGTCCATCACTTGGGGAGGTTATATTGTCCTTAAATAATAAAGAGATTGAATAATGGAAAATTGCAAAACATTTTAAATTCGAAGTGTCCTAGCCTTGGAATAACCTTTCTTGAGCTTCCAACAGTTGTTTTGAGCTCAGAGGTGACTATCAACTATTTTTCTTCAGATGGCTGGATGGAACTCCAGTGATATATGAAGCCTGGGCCCCCGGTTAACCCAACTTTACCAATGAAGATGAACATTGTGTAATTATGTATTATAATTCAGGCAAGTAAAATAAACTTCAGGTTTTCAGCAGTTATCTGTATGTACATGTTCAGGATAAGGTACAGCTTTTTTTAATTTGGGCTAACTGGAGCATATTATTATAGATTCCATCATTAAAGTATTCAAAAATACATTATTTTGTAACTTTAATTAACTTTTTCCATTATGATGTAAATATTTATATTGGCATTAAGTGTTACAGCATATCATTTTCCAAGCAAGCATATAAGTATATAATTTTCCAATCAAGAACTTAAGGTTTCACCCATACCCTACATAACATAATTACTGCATCATATATTCACAAGAAATACCAATTTGCAATACTCATAAACCCAAAATAGTATCGCCAATGATCAAAGGTTAAAATCATTGTATTCCAAAATAACTAGATGGTCACTTATCAATCTCTTCTTTGGAACCATGTTTTGGAATTATTGACATTCAGGTTACAAATATACAGTAGTCCTCACTAACCTCCCACAATTGGGATGAATAGCTAGCTCCATTGCTAAGTGACAGTCATAAAATGAAAGATACATGACTGCAGTCATTAAACACAATGTCATGTAATCATGATTTGCAGCTACCTGTTGCCTTTCCTGGTATGTCTCACCTGTATCCACAGGTGAGCAATCAAAATTCTAAAGTTCCAAAAATATAAGCAACCAAAACCTAACCCCAACAAAGAGAACTGCTGAGGTTTTCCCAGTCCTCAGCAGTAGTTCTGAAATCTGTTTGGCAATCCTGAAGTGCCTATAAATCACAACGCCTCAGATATTCTTCACAGTACTTTCACTCTAACAAGACACTTTGCTTCTGGCAAATTTCTCAAGCCGATCTGTTTCCTTTTATCCCCTAAAGGGGCATGTTAGTCTCATTACTTAATCACTGGCTTGACGCTTCTTTCCCAATTGAGATTGACGTCTCAATCTCCATCTATTTCTCACGTCAAGCCAGGATCCCTCAAAGTCCTCCTCCTCACTTGAAACTGCTTGCACGTTTCCCTGATTATCTGTTACCGGCTGCTGCGTAATCAGAGAGGGAGATTGGGGGGAGGGAGAGGACTCCGACACCTTCAATAAATTAGGTTCATCTCTCATAGCTAAGTCCACTTCCTCATCCTGGCTACCTTCAAAATCACTTAATAATGCAGGTTCAAATCTCAGTGCCAGATCTTCTTCACTCGAGCTCCCATCTGCAGACGGACCAGATTCAAATCCCGGAGTCACAACACTTTCCCACTGAGTTTACTTGTTGAACATCGGCTGTGAAGGTCATAAATGACAATCATCTGACCATGGGATATTGCAATAGTCTTAAATGTGAGTCAACCGCCCTATCCCTGAATCACAGTCGTGTAATTGTCGAGATGTGGCAATGTTTGCAACTTTGAAATCCAGTCCTAACTCTTCTTTTTCAGTGCCATTATAATTTTTGATGGTTACTGAATGAGTGTTTGGTAAGTGAAGCCTACTTCTGTTCTTTCACGAATACTGTAGGATTTCAGTATATACTATTGCACTTTGCATTATTCCCATCAGCATTATTTGGGTTGCAACACATATATGAATTTTTGCTATTTATTCTAAGAATAAATTAATCTTGACAAAATAACCTCTTTCACCAGGTTCATGGAATGATATAAATTGTAGTGATCAGAAAAGCTTCATCTGCGAGAGATACAATAGCTCTGTTCATACAACTGCAGCACCCACATTACCTGCAACACCAAAAGGGTGCAGTGAAGGCTGGCTTTGGTTTAATGACAAGGTAACTGATATAGCAATTGAAAATTTTTTGAAGTAGCATTCCTGTTCAAACATCCTAAAGGCAATATGTATGCTAAATACATGGAGATTGCCATAGCTAGTCAGTGGTCTTTTTAGACTTCTCAATGAACACAGGTAGTTCAGCAAGAGATTATTCATGTCCTACATTACATCTATTGTATTAGTACAATATTTGAACAGAGTAACTGGACCACAAAATAAAAATACCTGCAACAATAACAATGAAAAATATAAATGCTGCCAATACTAAAAAAAAAAAAAACCATGTTTTTTAGAAATAGATTTAGTATTTTAGATAAATGCCATTTTTGCTCTGCTCCCATAAAATCTAAATGTAATTAAAAGTATATTTTCACATTCTATTTTCCTATTATTTTTGTTAACATTTATTACATGTAGTTCTCAACTTAAATTCATAAAGAGCCATGGTGGCGTAGTGGTTAGAGAGCAGTACTGCAGGCTATTCCTGCTGACTGCTGATTGCCAGCAATTCAGGAGTTCAAGTCCCACCGGCTCAAGCCTTCCAGGTGGGTAAAATGAGGAGCCAGATTGTTGGGGGCAATATGCTGACTCTGTAAACGGCTTAGAGAGGGCTGTAAAAATACTGTGAAATGGTATATAAGTGCTATTGCTATTGCTATAAGTGAGCCCAAAATTACAGTCATAAGTTATGTCAGTCATTAAGTGGCTCAATATGTGACTAAGCTGATTTTATAACTTTTTTTGCAGCAGTTATTAAGCAAATATGGTAGCCATAAAGCAAATGCAGCAGTTATTAAGCAAAATCCATGGTTGTTAAGTGAACTCATTTTCTGCAATGAACATCTTTTGTGCCAGAAACTAGAAGCAAATATCAGTTTCCAGCAAAAAAAAAAAAAAGTCACAAATCATGATCATGGAGTGTTGCAAACAGCTATAAGTGTGAGCTGGTTGCCAAGCAACCAAAATGCTCTGCCTGGGGGACATGGCCATGAAATGTCAAATCCACATCATAATTATTTTGGGGAGGGGGTTCTGGTCACTTGTGATTTCGGAGGACATGTCTAAAAGCAGTATCATTCCTGGAATTGTCTCTCAAATGCAATCAAGATTTTGAAAGATTTGGACACATTCTTTTTTCACCAATCCCTCTCTTCCTGGGGGTTCCCAAAGTAAGACAGCAGTGACAAACCTGGCTGTGTAACTAGCATCAATACAAAAATATTAAGAAGTTAATTACGTCACAGAAAGCAGATATAAATGCATATAATTAAGTTATAAAATGTTAACTTTTATTATAGAGCTTAGATTACATTTTGGAAAGAAAGTAGGGAATTTAGTTTTATTACCCGAATTACTTCCTAAGCTTTCCTAAAAAAAAATGTGATTTCATTTCATGATTGATGGTTATATATTGGTTGTGTCTAATACTTCTTATTTAATTAATCCTTTCTTGATTGATGGATTTTTAGAGGGATTCTTATTCTTCTAGTGCTTTCAAATATTTGGCTTCAGAGAACAGGCGAACAAAAACTGGAGCACTGTGCGTGATCACTGCAGAAACCTAGAAGGAAACCTGGCTAGTATACCAAACAAAGCTGTTCAAGATACAATCACTTTTCTAAACCATATTGACTATTAACATTTATTTGAAAAATCAGGAATCTTGTCTTAAATTACTTTTATGGGAATTATTATGCCCAATCTTCTTTCCTAAGTTTAAGTTTATATAAATTTTTGCCACTTCAGAAGAGTTGAAAGATATGGAAATGTTGCCACAATTCTTAGGATATGAATAGAATAGAATAGAATAGAATAGAATAGAATAGAATAGAATAGAATAGAATAGAATAGAATAGAATGACATTTTTTTGAATGGAGTTACACTTCCTCATTCAAACTGGTGCCAACTTGAGGGGCTTCTAAAACTCAAAGTTCTTAATTGAACAAGCAGTTTGACATCTTGGCCAGAGGACCTTTGCACAGATTCATCTTGGTCAAACACATTTTCATCATTGGTGTTGCATGGAATTACACTTTCTCATTCAAAACTGGTATAGAACTTGAGGGATATAGAATCCATCTAGATTCACAGCTCTTGCTTGAACAGCAGGTTGATCCTGTGGTCAGGGGAACTTTGCACAGGTTCATCCTGTGTGCCAGTTGTACCTCTTGACCAGGATACCTTGTGAGGATTCCTCACACCCTTTACTCATCATGATTAAACAACCGGACAATGCGAAAATGAATGAATGAAGAAAATCATGTCGTCCGCAAATGCTTGCAATTTATATTCCTCTTTCTTAACTGTTAATCCCTTTATATCTGAATTCTGCCTAATTCGTGTTAATAATGTCTCTAATGCTAATATGAAGAGCAGGGGAGAGAGTGGACAACCCTGTCTCACTCCTTTTTCTATCTTTATTGGGCGGGTGCATTCTCCATTCACTATTATGTTAGCTTGTTGTGTAACATATATAGTTGTTATAATATTTTCAAATTTGGTGCCCACATTCAAATTATAAATTTTTTGAATTAAAAATTGCCAATTTAGATTGTCAAAAGCCTTCTCTACGTCTAGGAACATAAGTGCTACTTGTTTCTCGGGGTGGGCTTCGTAAAATTCTAGTACGTCTAATACTATTCTTAAATTGTTCTTTAATTGCCTAGTTGGGAGAAATCAGTTTTGGTCTACATGTATATACAAGTTAAAGATCCTTTTTAATCTGTTTGCTATAATAAGTGTGAATATTTTGTAAACAGTATTTAACAGTGAAATCGGCCTGTAATTATTTATATATCTGGGATCTGTATCTTCCTTCGGGATCAGCGAGATCAACGCCCCCCCCTCCATGAGTCCGGCATCCTGGCTGCCAGTAAAACATCATTAAAGACTTCCACCATAAGTGGTCCAATTTGATCTGCTATTGCCTTGTACAGCTCCCCTGGGATCCCGTCGGGGCCTGGGGTTTTATTATTTTTCTGGCTCTCTATTGCTGATTTCAATTCCGATTCAGTAATGTCTTTATTTAATAGTTCAGCCATTTCTTCCCCAATTGCCTTATCCTTTACTTCATCTAGATAATTCCTTATTCTATCTTCACTGATGTCCTCTCTCTTGTATAAATCTTCAAAGTATTTATGAATGATTTCTTTTTTCTGTTCTATTTCCTGGTATGTATCTCCTTTGCTATCTATTAACTGGTATATCGATCTCTTCTCTTTCTTTTCTTTTAATTTATAAGATAGCCATCTTCCTGGCTTGTTGGCATGTTCAAAATAGGTGTGTCTGGTTAAGTTCAAATTCATAGTCATTTTCTCTTGATCAATTAAATTCAGTTTGTGTTTGGCTATACTTATCTGATTTTGCAGTTTGGGTTCTTTTGGGTTATTTTGGAGAAGGGTTTCTAGCTCCTTAATTCTTTGTTGTAATTTGTTTTGTTGGGAATATTTTTCCTTGTTTCTCTTGCCGTTATAAGAGATTGTTATGCCTCTTATAACTGCCTTCATTGTATCCCAAACATTTTGTTTCATGGTTTCTCCATTATCATTTTCTTTTATAAAAAAATTCAATTCCTCCTTTAATTTATTGATGTATTCTTTCTCTCTTATTAATTGAGTGTTTAAGGTTCATCTTTTCTTTGGTTTTGCCCTGCCCTTCCATATTACCTGTATTGGATTATGGTCTGCCCATTCATTAGGCAAAATTTCCACTTCTTTTGTCTCGTTTTCTATTTCCCCACTCATCCATGCCATATCGATCCATGTCCATGTTTGGTGGGGATTTGAATAAAATGTAAATTGTCTTTTTTCAGGATGCAATCTTCTCCATATATCTGTCAGCTTTAGCTCTTTCATCATTTCCCTACAAATCTTGGGGAGCTCTCTCTTCCCCTTTTTATTCTTCCCGGCATTACTGTGATCATTTTGGAAATCAGCAATGGAGTTGAAGTCCCCTACTATGCAAATATTTCTTTTTTGCAATTCAACCAATTTTCTATATAGGTGTTTAAAAAATTCTTTTTGGTCTCCATTTGGGGCATATATTACTACTAAAAGAATTGGAATATCATTAATCCAGATCTGCAAACCCAGAGTCCTTCCTTCTAAGTCCGACCATATCCTCTTTCACATATACTGTGATTCCCTTCTTTTTCTCCTCATCTGCTGGTGTGGTAAATAACTTTTCTAATTTTGGGCATTCTAAATATTTTTCATCCTTCTTCTTTATATGGGTTTCTTGCAGGCATGTTATATCTGCATTATGTTTAATTAATTTAGATAATATCCTTTTTCTCTTAATTGTCGAATTTAAACCATTTATGTTTATTGATAGTAATTTTTCTTCTTCTCCCATCTATTTAGTTTTGTTTCGCTCTTTGTCATGTAACAATTCCTCTCTCTTCTTGCGCTTGTGTTAATGTGGTTCCTTCTGTCTTTTGTTGTGGATAGATATTCTCTTGGTTTCCTACCGTTCCAGTTCTATTTTTATGTCCACCGTATTCTTCTTGAAAATTTGTGTCCAATTTCTCCCTATTACTTTGCTCCTGTGGGCCCACCATCCGTTCGTAAAAATCCTGGGCTTTTTCCATAGTGTCTATTTTGATTTTCCTCTCTTTCCACGACACTAACATTCCTTCTGGAATAAGCCATTTAAATGTAATTCTTTTTTGATTTAAATATGCTGCCAGAAATTTTCTAGTCACGCCTTTGTTCCCTTATTCTCCTTGGTATCTGTTTAAGAATCACAATTTCTTTCTCTTTGTAGGTTATTGTTTTATCTCTTGAGGTTCTATATATCATGTCTCAAACGCATCTTCTAGTGAATCATATGTGTACTTCCCTGGAACATTTGTGGCGTCTTGCATAGTTTTTACTGACCCGGTAGACTTCATCAAACTCTTTTTGAATTTCATCTTTATCCATCTTCAATAAACCGGCCAGTATTTCTGCCATCAAGTATTCCAGGTCTTCTTTTTTTGATTCTGCCACATTTTGGAATCTTAGGTAAGTTGCTGCCTTGTCCATTTCTAGGAGGACGAGGGAGTCCTCCATTTCTTTGCTCATGCTTTGAGATCTTCACCCACCCTTTCTAATTCCCTTTCTATTCGTTCGGTTCTTTTCTCTACTTCTTTTATTATAACTTCATTTTTCTCCAAGGCCTGCTGCAACACCCCCACTTTATCCTCTACTTTGGAAATGTCCGCTTTCATTTCTGTCTTTAGTATCCCCATTTCTTCCTTCATTTCATTGATATCTGTCCTTGTTTCACTATGGTTTTTAATCATTGTTTCTTGCAATCTTGTTGATGAGTCCTGTAAGGTTAGGTACATTGCTTGAATATTTGCATTTGAGATGCTAGTTGACTTCTCTGTTGATAGTGTTTCCTCTATTGTTTTTTGTGCCATAGGTTAAGTTGTTGCCAAAGTGGTCGTTATTGTGGGATTAACCTTCCTACCAGATTTCAGAGCAGTGGTAGTTGTAGTAGTCATTTCCTTTAAAATTTGTTTTTGTTGTTGTACAATACTAAATATGTTATTCCAAATTGGCATTCAGTATTCTTAGTTCTGTAACTAAAATTGACCAGGATCTATCAATCTCTTAAGTAGCTATATTCTTAACTAATTAGTAAAGTGTATATATATTTCTCTAGTTTAACTTCAATATAAAGTAACCTTAACTACACAATATATCATATTCACAGATACACCCACACAATGAAATATAATATTGGTCTAGAGAGCTCTAAGATTGTTAAATAACTAATGCTTAATATTCTTACAGTCTCCCCTATATTCCCATTTAAATTATAACAATAACCCTAACCCTATAACAATCTCTATTAATAATAACTTAACTAAATTAATTAATCCAATCCAATATATGACACTCTAATATTTCTTTACTAAATGTACATATTTATCAAGAGGAAATCAGAGAAAAAAAGCAAGCATATTTCAACATAGCATACCATCAACAAGTAGAAAAGAAGAGAGGCTATTTTAGTAAGTATGTACACACAGAAAAGGGTAGAGGAAAAGAAAAAAGAAAATTTCAAAGACAAGAATTTTTGTTTCCGCTTTTCACTTTGGAAGCTTCCACTTCGAGCACACCGAAAATGGCAAATGAAGATTTGCTGAGTAACAGCTGCCAGTAAGCAATGTTCCCACTCGTTTAAAGACTTCCTCTTTTACTTATATTTTAGTGTTCTTTAAATCAATTGTTCTGATCTCCTTCAAATAGAGAAAGGAACTGTCTCCTCTGCTAGGACCGGTTCTCAATTTTCCCAGAGTTTATAGCTTAGATTGTGTCCCTTCAGACAGTTAGATCTGTTACTTGTAGCCACTTCAGCTTTCTGGATACTGCCTATGTTGCCGCTCTGTCTTTTCCCCCGATCGGCTTCATTCTGCTTCTGGCTCCGATTTAATAGCTTCAATCCAAATGTTAATGATAATAGAGTCTTTTTAATTGCCCCCCCCATGCAGGTCTTCAGACTTCCAAAATTCTCTTTACTTCTTTTTTATTTCTGACCCTCTTCTGCCTGCCAAGCTCCTTCACTTTCACTAGACCAATTCTTTTGTAGCCACTTTCTCTTAGAGCTCACAGCAGGCATTCGCACAGTATTTAACAGTCTGAAATCAGTCTATTGTCAGTCAAATATCTTCTCTGCCACTGTCTTTAACCACGACTCTTTTTCCCCTCGAGCTTGCAAACTTTCACTTACTCTTTCCTTCCCATCGGTGGCAGTCCGGACTTCGGAGCCTCCATTGACAGGAGGCTTTCCTTGATCGTTGGGCTCTGGAGGGCTTCCTCTTCATTGCAGGGGGTTGCTTTCCCCACACTGCAGCCCAAGGTTCCCCCACACCAGCACAGGTCTGTCCAAGACTTGAGCACCCTGAAAGATCACACCAAACTGAAGAAAAGGATGGCTAGAATCGCGAGCAGATTTCTGCCCCTCTGACCGTCCTTGCCTTGCCACCGGAAGTCCTCGGTCAGTATAGGTTTTCAACCACTTTCCCCAGCACCTCATCAGGACCTGCAGCTTTGTTGGGATTTATGGCCTTCAGCACAGCTCTCACTTGATGTTCATGCATAACAGATAACAGATCATCAGAGTTGCAAGGGACCTTGTAGGAAAACTGTCAAAATCTAGCCAGAGGGAGCACTCTGCCAATTGCAGGGCTGCTTTGAGATTACCAAGTGGAATATATTTGAACATTTGGAGATGCAAGAATTCACTGACGCTGTACTCTCACACATTAAAACATGCACAGACTATGTAACAGTGAATAAGCACACCTATAGTTGTTGTGACTTGGAGGGTGGAGCCTGCTCTGTTAGAAGACACAGACTTGAGTAATGAGGAAGCTGCCTCTTTTTCCAGACTTCCCTAGAGTTCTTGGGACACATCATCTCCCCCGAAGGCATTGCCATGGACCCGCGTAAGGTGGAGGCTTTGTGTAGTTGGGAACCCGCTCATCGAGTGAAAGACGTTCAACGTCTCTTGGGGTTCGCTAATTATTATCGGACCTTCATCCCAGGTTTTGCCAAGCTCATGGATCCCATCACTCAGCTCCTTAGAAAACAAGTCCCGCAGCAATAGGCCTTTGAAGCACTTAAAAAGGCCTTTGTCGCAGAACCTATCCTGAGGCATCCTGATCCACATCGTCCATTTGTGGTGGAGATGGATGCGTCCAATGTGGCTATTGGGGTGGTGTTGTGGCAAGCCCCAACGGATGGCGCTACTCTTTTTCTTTTTTTTAAAAAAATAGTTTATTAGTTTTTACAGTTAAAACCAACCAACAATACATACACAAATAAAAAAGAAGAAGAAAGGAAAGAAAAGAGGGAAAATTTTAGAGAAAAGAAAGAAAAGGGAAAGAGGAAGAAAAAAGGAAAAAGAAAGGTTAAAAGTATTCTTATTTTTACAGTTTGCAAGATCTTTTTTCATAACCTTAATTTATGTCATGTACACATACCTGTTCCTTACTTATGTCGCTACCTCGTTATTATAGCTTATGCCTCGTTATTATAGCTCCTCTTATGCCTTATGATATATAATTTATCTTTGATCAATCCAATTATACCAACAATTCCAGCTATCATAATATAGTGAAGTGTCTTTGTTTTTTAGCGCCAAAGTCAATTTATCCATTTCTGCACATTTTGAAATTTTTTCAATAATCATTTCATCTGATGGAATTTGGTGTTGTTTCCAGTGTTGAGTGAAAGCTAATCTGGCCGCTGTTAGAATGTGTATTGTTATATATTTAGCTTTTTGGGGAATTTGTTTATCAAAGATCCCTAGTAGGAAGGACACTGGTTTGTGTTCGATCTGCTCTTTTGTAATTTCTTCCAACCAAGTTTTGATTTTCTTCCAGTACTTTTGGGTTTCTGTACAAGACCACCACATATGAAAAAAGATTCCTTCTTTTTTCCTACACTTCCAGCAATACGGACTCATGTTAGGGTACATCTTTGCCAACCTCGAAGCGGGGAGGTGCCATCTATAAAACATTTTATAAAGATTTTCCTTATATGCTGCCGATTTAGTGATCTTATTATTCCTACCCCAAACTTTCTCCCATTCAGCTAATGTGATACTGCGCCCTACATTTCTACTCCAAGCGATCATATTTCTTTTTACAATTTCTTCTTCTAATTCTGTTTCTAATAAGTAATTATAAAATTTGGTTATGGTTTTTTTATCTGATCCTAATAAAATTTTATTTAATTGTTGAAGTTTATTGTTAATTCTGAATTCTTTCTGGTCTTGTTTGTATCTACTTTGAATCTGAAGGTAAGCCCATTGGTCAATTTTTTGTCCTTGCTCCTGTAGTTCCTGCCTTGGTTTCAAATTTCCTTGTAGGTCCAGTAAGTTTTTGTATTTAATCATCTTGGTAATCTCCAGATTGTTTGGGTGAATCATTGCCTCCATTGTTGAAATCCATGCTGGTATACAGTTTTTTCTGTATTTTCGTCCGATTTGTTAGTAGTGCATCTCTGATTAAATGTCTATGGAAATATTTTTGACTGGTTTTCCCTACATCCCATAGAAAGGCATGCCACCCTCTTTGTAAATCGTGGCCTTCTAGGGATAATATTCTTTTGTTGGTTAAGTTCACCCAGTCCTTCAGCCAAACTAATGAGGTGGCCATATGGTATAACTCCCAATTTGGAAATGCTAACCCTCCCCTGCTCTTCATATTCTGCATTGCTTTTACGTTTATTCTGGGTTTTTTCCCTTGCCAAATAAATTTCAGGGTTTATCTATTGAGATCTTCAAAAAACTTTCTGTGTAATTTAATTGGGATAGTTTGGAATAAGTACAAAAATTTGGGAAGAATGTTCATTTTAATGGTGGCGATCCGACCTAGTAGTGAAATTTGAAGTTTACCCCATGATTCTAAATCTTTCTTTACCTGATGTATCAACTTATCATAATTGTTTTCTTTAAGTGTCTTACAGTGTGGTGTTAGCCAAATTCTTAAATATTTCAGTTTCTTTGTCACTTGTATATGCATTGTTTCTTCTAGCTCTATGTTCTGTTTTTCTGTAGATTTTTGGTCATTAATTTGGTTTTTTTACTATTTATTTTAAGACCTGCCACTGCTCCAAATTTCTCTAATTCACTCATCAATTTTAGTCCCCTATCTATTGGTTCTTCGATAAAAAAAATCATATCATCCGCAAATGCTTGCAATTTATATTCCTCTTTCTTAACTGTTAATCTCTTTATATCTGAATTCCGCCTAATTCGCAATAATAATGTCTCTAATGATAATATGAAGAGCAGGGGAGAGAGTGGGCAGCCCTGTCTCACTCCTTTTTCTATCTTTATTCGGTGAGTACATTCCCCGTTTATTTGTGTATTAGCTTGTTGTGTGTCATATATGGTTGTTATAATATTTTCAAATTTAGTGCCCAGGTTCAAGTTGTAAATTTTTTGAATTAAAAATTGCCAATTTAGATTATCAAAAAGCCTTCTCTGCGTCTAAGAACATGAATGCTATTTGTTTCTCGGGGTGGGTTTCATAGAATTCTAGTGCGCTACTCTTTTTCCTTGCGCTTACTATTCTCAGAAACTCACTTCGTCCGAGTGCAACTATACTATCTGGGAAAAAGAGTTGTTGGCTATCAAGGCTGCGTTTGAGACCTGGCAACATCATCTTGAGGGGGCCCGGCACAAGGTGGAGGTTCGGACAGATCGTCATAATTTGGAGCACTTGACCACTGCGAGGAAGTTGAACCAGCGACAGATTCGGTGGTCGTTGTTTTTTGCTCGGTTCAACTTTTTTGTGACTTATATCCCCAGTGGTCAGAACCGGAGAGCAGATGCCCTGTCCTGTAAACCAGAGTACATTTGTCCTGAGGACCCTCTTCCTCCACGTATGGTGCTACCACTGGAATCTTTGGCCGTTATCCAGGAACCGGTGGATTTGTGGACTTGGATACGAGAGGCGCAGCGCTTAGACGCTTGGTCGCAGCAGAGAATGGGGGAAATTCGACCTGACTCCCCATGGACTCTGGAGGAAGGCTTACTATGACACCTGGGCCAATTGTACGTGCCCACAAGGACACTTAGAGCCCTCATCATGACTCAATGTCATGAAACCCTGCTGCTGGCCATTTTGGATTTTTTAAGACCCTTCATCTGGTCACACAGACTTTTTGGTGGCCTCGAGTGCGACAGGATGTCTACGCCTACGTTGCGTCCTGCATACCATGCCGGCAAGTGAAAGCTGCGATGGGCACGCCTCCTGGTCTCCTTCAACCACTGCCGACTCCGGACAGATCGTGGGGGGCAATTTCCATGGACTTTTTAACGCATTTGCCATCTTCGTCGGGGTATACGACGGTGCTCATGGTGGTTGATATGTTAACTAAGATGGCTCATTTTATCCCCTGTTGGAGGTTACCGTCGGCTTGTACTACTGCCCAGTTATTCTTGCAACACGTGTTCCGTCTGCATGGTTTACCGGACAGGGTGGTTTCGGATCGCGGTGTCCAGTTTACCGCGCAATTTTGGAAGAGCCTGATGACCGCGTTGCAGGTGCAGGTGTGCTTGTTGGCTGTGCACCATCCGGAGACTGATGGTGGGATGGAGAAGGTGATTGGCATCCTCGCCCAATATTTAAGATGTTTTGTTAACCACCGACAGAATGATTGGGTGACTTACCTCCTGTTGGCAGAGTTTGCCTTCAATAACTCTCAGGATACCTCCACTCATGTGAGACCTTTTTACGAAAATATGGGTTTCCATCCGAGGCTTTTCCCATTGTCGATCGTGGATTCCCCGATTCCCGAGACGCAGGACTTCTTGTCGGAACTGCATTCGGTTCATCAATTGGTGTCGCAGCAATTGGAATGGGCTAAGGTGGACTACAAAAGGTTCGCAGATCGTTTGCATCGGGCGATGCCTCCGTTGGCTGGGGGAGACAGGGTGTGGTTATCCACGAAGCATCTACAGGTCGACCGTCCAGTCAAGAAGTTGGACCATCGTTTCATTGGTCCCTTCCCTATCAAGGCGGTTATCAATCCCGTTGCATATCAGCTCACCCTACCGCGCTCTATGCGCATTTATCCTGTCTTCCACTGTTCCCTTCTGGTTCCTGATGCCCCATCGTGTACTCTCCGTTCCCCCGCTGGTACGAGTTCTCCATCTATACCCGGCAAGGATTCTGCTACTGATGACATGGTGGTCGGCATTAAAAATTCTCGTTGGTTGAAAGGACGATTTCAATATTTCATCGAGCGACTAGGGGACAGACCAGAGGCTCTTTCTGGGAAGATGCTTCCACGATTCAAGTCCCAGACCTTATTTGGAGATTCCATGTGCAGTTTCCATTGAAACCGCATCCGGATCGTCAGACTTGGGGGAAGGGCCCTGTGGTGGGGGATAGTGTTGTGACTCGGAGGGTTGAGCCTGCTCTGTTAGAAGACACAGACTCGAGTAATGAGGAAGAGGAGGATTTGGCCTTGAGTTTTGAGCCTGCCTTGCTGGAAGTTTCGGAATCATCTCCCTCCCCAGGACCTTCCTCCCTGGTTGTGCCTCAGGTCTTGGCGGATAATCAGGAGAGCATGCCAGAGTCCTTGGCTGAGGATCAAGCCAAGGAATGCTGGTTTGATGCAAGACAAAGACGCAGGCAGAAGTGTGAAATTCAACGTAAAAAGAAATGTCAAATCAGGAACTGATTTGAGAGACGGACATGCCCCTCAGGACATAAAAGAGGGCATGTTAGCTCTGAATCCCCGTTCAGGACAATTTGTTTATTTGAAAAAGCAGCTTGGACAAATCCTCTGTGTGGCGTCTGCCTTTTGATTTATGGTCTTGTTTGTTATCGGACTTGGCAGGCAGCTTCTGGAAGACTGCCAAGGAACTTCTCCCGTCAAAGGAATTTAACTCTGTCGTTCCTGGTCCTGTCTGTTTATTTATATTCCTTTGGAGGCTTGGACTCTCACCTCGTGGTCACAGGTGAGACAGAACATATAGTACTGCATCCAGTTTGGGTCACTACATTATAGAAAAGATGTTGAGACTCTAGAAAAAGTACAGAGAAGAGCAACCAGAATGATTAGGGGACTGGAGACTAAAACATATTAAGAATGGTTACAGGAACTGGGCATGGCTAGCCTGTATCCTTTTCCTAAGGGGTATATACTTTGGGCACAATAGTAGAGAGAGGTGGTCAGGCATAACCAGATGGGAAAGGGAAATTGCTCAATATGCCTTTCTTAAGTTTGAATACATATGGTCTAAAGTGTTCTTACCTCTGGTGGTACACTGCACATACTGCACAAACTTAGGGAGAACAGACTTTAGACAGGCTTGGTTAAAATCCACAGCCACAACAAAAGCACCAACTCAACAAAAGGAAGAGTGAGATTCCTCACTCCATTGCCCTTGCCAAATTTTTATCTTTATCTTTATTCTTTTATTGGTTTTATTCAAATCTCTTTGTTTGATTGTTGTGAGCCCCAAGGCAGCATACGTGTTTAATAAATTACTAAGATGAAGAAGAAGAAGAAGAAGAAGAAGAAGAAGAAGAAGAAGAAGAAGAAGAAGAAGAAGAAGAAGAAGAAGAAGAAGAAGAAGAAGAAGAAGAAGAAGAAGAAGAAGAAGAAGAAGAAGAAGAAGAAGAAGAAGAAGAAGAAGAAGAAGAAAACCTATTGGCATCAATAATGCCTTATTTGATGTAAATTCATGCAGATATTTATATTTGACATTGTACCATGGTACTTAATTAGTCATAGAGTAAATAGAAATTTAAAACCTGCAGACTTAAAAGGGAACTATATTTAAGACTCTCAAATTCCTGCCCCAAAAGAAAGAGAGACCTTCATATGAACTGTAAAACAAGTTTACAGTTCATATGAAGTCAACAAGTTTTACAGTTCATATGAAGTCTCTTTTGGGGGAGGAATTTGAGAGTCTTAAACAAGTTTTAGGGTTGAGCAATATACTAATAAACTACTTGAGAATGAAAAGCATATTACCTCTTTTAATTTGACAAATCCAATTAATAATGTATGATATAGAAAAGGTGACCAGGATCCAGGATCTCCCCATATTATTTTGCATCTTTCATCATATACGTTTCTTGAAGACCAATGAGACAATTTATGGTATACCTATAATAAAAATTAAAATGGATTTACATATTTACTTTCTAAAAGCCATCAGTTTTAATATGTAGAAAAACCCAAATGTATCATAATTACCTTTTAATGATTTTGTCTGCATGTTTGAAGGGCAGTTAACAAAATTTTGCCAATGTGGTTTTTGAGTATTGAAATTGAAGGAGTTGAAACTGGCATGTACTTTTCATTTAAGCCTGGTTCATTGAGGTAACAGTTTTAAATAAAACGTCACATGTTTTAACATAAACATGGCGTAACTCTATAAGAGGAACAACAGTTGCAATTTTACAAAACATTTGTATGACTTTACCCTGCTATTGTTCCGGAAATCCTGGGATAGGATGCTTTTGAAACATTGTTGTTGGTTGTGTCTTAAACAAAGGTTTAAGGGTTTGAGGATAGGACAAGACTGAATGGGTGGATGTTCATCAGAGGTCCAACCTGGAAACTAGAGAAATTTTCTGACAATGAGAGATCTTATTAAGCACTGGAACAGCTTGCCTCCCAGAGTTGTGGGTGCTCTATAGGTAGAACTTTTCAAGAAATGATAGGACAACCATTTATCTGAGATGCTACAATGACTCTTATCTTGGGCAGGAGATTGAACTAGCTTCTGAAGATATTCCACTGGTTAATTAAGAAGTTTCTCCTTACTTCCAGATTGCTTGTCTCCTTAATTAGTTTCCATCCATTGCTTCATGTCCTGCCTTCTGCTACTTTGGAAAATAGTGGCAACTCTTTGTGGCAGCTCTTCAAATATTGGAACATTGCTATTATGTCACCCCAGTCCTTATTTTCACTAGATTAGACATACCCAATGGCTGCAATCTTTCTTCATATGTTTTAGACTCCAGTCCCTTAATTATTTTTATTGCTCTTCTCTTTCCAGACTCTCAACATCTTTTTTATATGGTGGCAACCAAAACTGGATGCACTAGGCAAATATGGTCTTATCAAGGCATTATAAAGCTGAACACTTCATATGCTCTTGATTCTATCCCTCTATTAATACAGCCTAAGATTGCATTCACTTTTTTGGCTGCTGTAGCACATTGCTGGCTCATATTTAAGTAATTATCCATTAAGATTCCAGGATCCTTCTCGCAGTTACTTTTATAAGCAGGTACCACCTATTCTATACCTGTGCATTTAGTTTTTCTTTTTTAACTGTAAAACTTTACTTTTATGTACATTGAATTCATTTTGTTAGATAGGACCCAGTGTTTAAGTCCGTCAAGATCCTTCTGGATCTTGAGCCTATCTTTTGGACATTGGCTATTCCTGACAGCTTAGTGTCATCTGCAAATCTGATGAATTCCCCTTCTATTCTCTCATCTAAATTGTTTATGAAGACTTTGAAGAGTACTGGGCCTAAGAAAGAGCCTCAGGGTATTCCACTGCTTTCTCTCTTCCATGCAGATGTAGTTCTATTAAGAATTACACATTGAGTGAAGTTTTTCAGCCAGTTAGAAATCCATCAGGTAGTGATATTTGGGGTCTATTTTGTCAAATGTCTTACTGAAATCCAAGTATACTATGTTCACTGCATTTCGTTGGTTCACTAATTTAGTTACTTTGTTAAAGAATAAAATAAGATTTGTTTAGCATGATTTGTTTATGATAGCAAGACAGAAACTGCTATATATTTGCATACTTGTAATACTGCATTCTGATTGGTCTGCCAATGCTGCCTATTGATTGGTCCATCCTGAATACTTGAATACTGTTTTGTAATTGGTCCGCCTGACGGCGAGAAGTTTAAGGAGCCGTCATTGGCCGCGAGCTGCGAGCAGCCGCTATAAAAGAGGCTGCCACAGCTCCAGTTTTGTTGAAGTTACTAAGAGCAAATAAAGAGATGAATTCACACTGGTCTCGAGTCAGATCTGTTCCCGCGACAGAACACTGGCGATGAGGGTGGGATTCTGAGACAAGGAGACCAGTTGAGCACGTGGCAACGAGAACCGAGCAACCGAAGAAATGGCCGGCAACAACTCGCCATCCACACCATTCAACCCAGTGGAAGAGGACTGGGAATCGTACATCGACAGATTCCTCATGTTCCTCGAGAGCAACGAGCTACAGGGGATCACTGATCAAAGGAAGAGAGCTGTGTTTCTGATGCACTGTGGGCCCACAGTCTTCAAAATGGCCAAGGCATTGGCCAAACCCCAGGACGTTAAACATATGGCATGGCCAGATTTGAACCTGCTACTGAGAGCCCATTATGCACCAGCTGTCTCCAGCCTTATCCAGAGATACGAATTCTACAAACGAGACCAACAAGAAGGTGAGAGCATCGGGGATTTCGTGGTGGCTCTAAGGGACATTGGAGAGGCGTGCGAGTTTCTCAACATGGACGAAGCCATGAGAGACCGCGTGGTCCTCGGACTGAGAGACCTTACCTACAGAGCTGACTGCTGACCCGACCCAATATCACCATGACCAAGGCCATCGCTGAAGCCACCGCTGCTGAAGCAGCGAAAAAATCAGCAGCCACTATGTGGCAAATGAATACAGCAACCCAAGGAACTCAGGGCGACCCGAGCCAAGCCCAAGACAAGAAACCAGAGGGCATTCAGAAGTCCACCACCACCACAACCACCCACCATGAGGACATCGATTCCTCGGCCGACACCGATGACAAGGAAGAAGAAATACATAGGCTCCAGTCGGAACAAGATCGGCGAGAGAAGAGGGAAAGGAAATCGGAATTCCATTGCGCCGGGTGCAGAGGAGACCATCCATGTTCCAAGTGCTGTTTCCTCGATGCCGTTTGCAGACACTGCGAGAGACGGGGGCATATCGCTAGAGTCTGTTGGAACAGAAAGAGCTACAGCCCTAAAAGACGAAGCAGCACCCCCACCCCCAGAACCAGAGAGAGACAGACTGGGAGTTGTTGGAGCTGAGAAAACAGAAGTAAGCGGTTCAACGAAAAGGAGGAAACACACCAAACAATCATCATTGGCCATTCAAGCGCAACTGATGCAAGAAAGGTACGCATCGAAGTCAACATAGAAGGACAGCCATGCGAGATGGAGGTGGATTCCAGTTCATATTTGTCCATGGTATCATGGAATACCATAAAGAACTTGATACCAGACATACAAAGAAAAGAACTGGAAAAACAAAACCAGACTCTGAAAGACTACCAGGGAAACAGGATCCCTGTAGTTGGACTCGGGCATTTCAAAGTCAAGTTCAAGAGACATACTGAAATCCTCCCATTAACGATCATCGACCGGGATTGCCCTAGCCTGCTTGGACTTGAATGGTTCACACCCCTGGGTATCGGGGAGAATCAACAGCGTCACCGAGACGGACTGGGAGGAGAGCCTGATGAAAGAGTTCCAGGACATATTCGACGGGAAGCTAGGCAAGTACCTAGGGACCCCTATATCATTTAATTTGAACCCTAATATAGCCCCAATCAGGCTAAAGGCCAGATGAGTTCCCTTTGCATTAAACCTGAAAATCGATGAGCAATTGGATAAATTCATCGCACAAGGGGTGTTGGAACCTATCGATTACTCAAGTTGGGAAACTCCAATTGTGACTCCCATTAAGCCAAATGGGTCCATGTGCATCTGCGGAGACTATAAGGCCACCTTCAACCATGCGCTACAACCAAGAGCATACCCTGTTCCGGTAGTCCAGCACCTCTTACATTCATTGGGGGGAAGAAAAGTTTTCGCGAAGCTCGACCTTGCGCAAGAGTACCAACAATTTCCAGTCAACCCCGAGACAGCAGAGGCACAGATAATTGTGATGCACAGGGGCGCATTCAAATGCAAAAGACTGCAATTTGGCATCAGCGTGGCCCCAGGCGTTTTCCAAAGCCTGATGGAGTGCCTTCTACAAGGACTCAAGGGGGTGGTCCCATATTTTGATGATGTATTAGTATCCACCGGTGACAAAAAGCAACTGAAAGACCAGCTGAGGGAAGTCTTGCAAAGATTTAGAGAAGCGAGACTCAAAGTCAAAAGAGAGAAATACCATCTAGCCACCAATCAGGTTGAGTTCCTGGGATACCTCATAGATCAAAAAGGGATCCACCCCACCAAAAAAAAAAAAGAGCTATCAAAGAAGCACCCAGACCCCAAAACAAAGCAGACTTACAGGAGTTTTTGGGACTCATTAACTTTTACAATGTCTTTTTGCCACAGAAGGCAACGATAGCGGTACCATTGCACAGATTACTGGATAAGAAAGCTACCTGGACCTGGGGCCGATGAGAGGAAGCCGCATTCCAGGGAGTTAAAGACTTATTGACATCCGAATCTGTTCTAATTCAATACAGCGACACCCTGCCACTAATGGTCACCTGTGACGCATCACCATTTGGCGTAGGCGCCATCCTCAGCCACACCTTACCTGACAGCAGAGAAGCACCAATTGCCTTCTACTCCAAAACACTGTCAAAAGCAGAAAGGAACTATAGCCAACTGGACAGAGAAGCCCTAGCCACCATAATGGGGGGTCAAACGATTCCATGAATACCTCTACAGTAGGGCATTCTCACTAATTACAGACCACAAGCCACTCTTGGGAATACTCGCAGGGAACAGGGCCACTCCCAACATCCTGTCACCATGGATGACACGGTGGTCAGAGTTCCTTGCCGCATACAGCTACAAGTTAATCCACCGGCCAGGAAAGGACATGTCCCATGCGGATGCCCTGAGCCGTTCACCCCTACCTGACCTGGAAGACGACCCGGCACCAACCACGTCCACTTTACAAATTGAGACATTACCGAACCTTCCCATCACAGCATCAGACATCACAAAAGAAACCGCAAAAGACACACAGATGGTGCAGATTTTAAACTGGGTAGGTAAAGGTTGGCCGGAAACCAATAATGATGAAATTTTTAAACCTTTCCGTAACAGACAAACTGAACTCTCGATTTTGAAGGGATGTGTACTGTGGGGGGATAGGGTTATCATTCTGGAAATACTACAGGAAAAAGTACTGTATATGTTGCATGAAGGACACCCAGGTATCGTAAAAATGAAAGCCCTGGCCAGGAGTTATGTATGGTGGCCAGGGATGGACAAGGATATTGAGACATGGGTGGGAACATACACTCAATGCCAAAAGTCCAGACCTACCCCCCCTCTTGCACCTATCCTTGACTGGGAAACACCAAGGGTCCCCTGGTCGAGGATCCACATAGATTTCGCAGGACCCACAAAAGGATATACATTTTTAATAATAGTAGATGCTTACTCCAATTGGCTGGAGGTAAGTGTCATGCACTCCATGATGACAGAAGCCGTCATCAAACAGCTAAGAAAATTATTCACAACACATGGGTTACTGGACCTATTGGTCTCAGACAACGGGCCACAGTTCACAGCGTTGTCATTTGAAAAAGTGCTTGCCGAACAGGGCATATGGCATGCCCTAACAGTGCCCATCCGGCTGGCTACAAACAGGCGGGTGGAACGCATGGTTCGGTATACCAAAGAGGCATTAGATAAACTAGACACGGGTGACATCCAAGACAAAATCTATAAAATGCTAACCATTCAATATATAACACTGAACACCACGACTAATAAGAGCCCAGCAGAACTCTTGATGGGCAGGAAACTTCGGTCGCACCTGGACAGATTACACTCCACATGCAACCCTGAAAAGCCACCAGACTCCTCCAGTAAGTACCGCACATTTACAACTGGGAATCTGGTATACGCAAAAAACCTTGTGGGGGATCTACTTTGGATACCGGCTAGAATAACCCAAATAACGGGACCCCGGTCATACAGACTAGAAACGGAGGATGGAAGAAGCTGGAAGAGACACATAGACCAACTGAGGTCTAGAACAATAGAAAGAAACACTGACAACTCTAGGAGCGAAGAACATATCCACACACAAGCACCACATCAAACAGACAATAATAAAGCCGGGGGGGGGGGAGATCCCTCAAATGCAAATAAAAGGGGAGGGGGAGACCCTCCACGAACATGACAAAAAACAAATCACCAACCAACACCACCAGTAGACCCGTCAAGAAATCAAAACTACTTACCTGCAGACGACTTCAAAAGAAGGGAGCTGGCAGCGGAAAAACAACATAAAGCCACTCCTGGAAGAAGCAGCCGAGCCGACTCAACCAGCCCAGGTAGACCAGGTGGGAACGGCAGAGCCGACTCAACCAGCCTGGGTAGACTGGGTGGGAGCGGCATGGCTGACTCACCCTTCCAGGAGGTTCCACGGAGAAAGATCGGAGAGACAGCGATCCCGTCCGAACCAGCCGAAGACAACACAGCAACTGAATTGTGCAGGTCAAGTAGGAACCATAAAAGCCCCACCTACTTTGTGACTACATAACGTAGGTTGGACCAAACCAAGTGGGGAGGGGTGTTATATATTTGTATACTTGTAATACTGCATTCTGATTGGTCTGCCAATGCTGCCTATTGATTGATCCATCCTGAATACTTGAATACTGTTTTGTAATTGGTCCGCCTGACCGCGGGAAGTTTAAGGAGACGTCATTCACCACAAGCCGCGAGCAGCCGCTATAAAAGAGGCTGCTGTGGCTCCGGTTTTGTTGAAGTTACTAAGAGTAAATAAAGAGCTGAATTCACACTGGTCTCAAGTCAGATCTGTTCCTGCGACAGAACAGAAACCTTCTGGTTATAACTTTGGTTATAACTTTGCTTGTTTCTAGGTTATTTGTAGATCCTTTTCTTAATTGTCTTTTCCAGGATTTTTCCAGTTATTCATGTTAGACTGATTGGTCTGTAATTTTCTGGATCCACCTTCTTCTTTTTTTAAAGATGGGAACCACATCAACTCTCTGCCAGCTCCTTCAGAACTCTGAGATTAATCCATCTGGTATTGGTGATTTGAACTCATCTAGAGTGGACAGGTGTTCTCTTATAATTTTCTTTTCTATTTGAATTTGTATTCCTATTCTGTCTTTTAAGATTCTGTTTTTGATAGATTGTGCTATTTTCCCCCTTTTTGTGTTCAAACAGACACAAAGAATGAATTAAGCAAGTCTGCTTTTCGCATACTGCTCATCACTTCCTTATCAGTGGACTGACTGTTTCCTTGACCTTACATGATGAAAAAAACTTTTAAAATTATTTTTGACATTTGTTGCAATTCATGTTCTCAAATGCTGGAAACTGGAATATGATCAGTTTCCAGCATTTTCTATGATGTCTTTCCTGTTCTTCCAATCACTGTATTGGTTTTCCAGAGGAAAATTAATCATAACTTTAGGGCACCAAATCCCCTCTGGAAGAGGAGGGAGAACAGACTGTGCTCCTATTGCAGTGTCTGCCTCCTGACTTGGCCTGATCTGGTTGAGCAAGCAAACAAACTGACCCACCTTGAAGCAGACATTCCTCATTGGACTTGCAGTCCATCCTTCAGGACATGGAAGGGGGGGCATTGTTCTCGGGATTGGAGGAGGAGTCACTCCTTCAGTCAAATGCTTGCAAAGGAAGGCAGCCCTCTCCTCACAACTGACAACATCCCCAATCCAGCAGCATCTCCCATTCTCATGGCAATACAGCTGGGATTTGGCCTGGCAGAATGGATGACCAGAGCCAGATTTAATGCATCTCTATAGACAAGCTAAAGGAAGATAAAAGCTTTCCTGCCTGTATTTGCTCTGACAGACTCCATACCAGGCATTTTTGCATTCCAGTAAGTGAACTGAATGGTGTCTTCATTGGTCCAGTTGAAAGACCCTGGATTCACTACATCCGAAAGGCCGATCCAGAAATATTTTTCAGGAAAATGTCCAATTTGGCTAGTCAGGAAGGCCTGCTCAAATCTGTGGTAAAAATAATTCAAATCAGGATGTTCTATGATTTTTTTCCACTTTCAGATTCTGCAGATTAGGCCCATTTTACACTTTTACTAGTCAGTCCACTTCAAAGGATTGTTGTGGGGAAACTAGGAGGCAGGAGGATTCAGTACATTTGTATATTTTTAAAAGATGGGATAAAATTATAATTATCATCATCCTGTCAGATCTGGAGGTTTAAAATCTTTTTACAAACTGGGCTTCCGGTTTGAAAGGCTTCGGCGGTGGCAGGAATCTGTGATCGTGTGCAGTTCCTGCTGCGCTCGCCACTGGCGTGCCCCCTATCCAGCTGGATTTGGGGGTTAATGGTCATCCCGTAGAGGTGACTGAAGATAGAGGAGGTCCAGCAGGGGTTTGGGGGAATCGCAACCCCCCTCTTCAGCTGACTGAACTCCTTTTTCCAAAAGCGGTGGAGCGGCGGTCAGCAATAGCCGCCACAAAGAAACTTTCACCCGGACAAGACTGTGCAGGAGGAAGCAGGAGAAAGTGAAAGTGTTTGGCGGAAGAAAGTTTAAAGGGAAAGTTTTTTTTCTTCACTCTTCTTCCCTATGGAAATAGCAGAAGGAAATTGGAAAAACCCATCTTGGCAACAGAAGGTAATTAAATTTGAAAAATAAAACCAAAAGGGGTATTAAAGATTTCTGAATACTGGAATTAAAGATTTAAAAATTCTTTTTTTGCTATAAATGGGAAGGGAGAGATAAAGAACCTATATTAAGACTTTTCTGGAGGAGATTGCTTGGAGCTTTTAAGACTAGAGATAAACTGTAATAAGACTTCAAAAAAATTCATTTTGGAACTTTGCAATTGATTCTACCCCAAGAAGACAGAGTACAAAAAGAAGAAGGTGCTAAATGAAACAGTTTGTGTTGATTAGGGTTGCTTGGTGACTTTGGGACTTTTGTAATCTATTTTTTGAAAGACTAATAACTTTTGGGTTGTTTAAAAAAAAACTTCACAATGGCATTATCCGTGGAAGAATTGAAAATGGAATTTCAAAAGTTAAGAGAAGGGGAACAAGAGGGGAAGGGTTCTTCTGGATCTGTTTTCCACTTTTTGGAAATGGTGATTTCTACTTACCAGGAATTACAACAACAAGAAAGCTGGGATGAAGAAGAATAACTTTAGTTGAGGAAGAAAAGGGAAAGAAGGGAAAGAGAATGGAGAATTTAAGACTTAAAAAAACAACTAAAAAAAGGGAAAATAAGGTGAAAAATCGATACAATGTCAGAAAGCAACAGAAAAGAGGAATACAACAGAGAGGGGAGATTAAGAGGGTGGAGACTAAGAGATGGGGGATAAAATGGCTAGATTGGAAGAGAAAGGAAAGGAAAAAGGGAAGAGAAGTCATAAAGGCTTGAAACAAGATGTAAAAAAACAGATCTTTTTCAGAGACAACGGGTAAAATATAAATTAAAAAGAGATTCTGCAAGAGCACATAAGATTGTATTGTAGTATTGCACGTGAAATAGAGTTAGAAAAATGGAACATTATATGATGTTTGTATATGATTAATATTTAAAAAAATATTAAAGGGAATATGTAAAATGTTTAAGATTTAATGATAGAGTTTAATTTGCTTTGGATTATTGTTTTAACCATATTATAAATGTATTATTTTTTTATTTTAAAATGTATGTAGAATGTACTAAGCAGAATCAGAATGGAAATTATACATTATTTTAAGTGTTAAATCCAGGGGAAAGATAGAATAGTTTGTGTTTATAGAAGAGAGTGGAGACCAAGAGGGTGGAGATTAAGAGATGCGGGGGTAAAAAGACTAGGATCACAAAAGAGACTCTGCAAAAGTGTATAAAATTGTATTTTTGTATCTTTAATTGAAATAATGTCAGAAAATTGGATCTTTATATGATTTAACAAAATACTAAAATGCATAAATGATAAAGTTTAATATACTATGGATTATTGTTTTAACTATATTATAAATTTATTATTATTTTATCTTAAAATGTAGTAGGTAGTTTTAGAATGTGCTAAGCAGAATCAGAATGAGAATTATATATTATTTTAAGTGTTAAATTTAGGGGAAAAATATAAAAGCGTCATACTTCAATTAGCGATTACAGGAGAAATATTGTGTTAATAAGAAAAGAAAAATAGATGATTACAGAACGGACAAAAGATATCAGTATAATGATTTAAATTGAGATGAAATAAATAAAATAGAATTAAGAGAGTGAAAAGAGGGGAGAAGCCATATAGAAAATTGTTATGTCCTGAGAACTATAGGAGTTCTCACTCAGGTCCACTCACTTTGAGTGGGCGTTCTTCCCCCTTTCCTCATTGGTTGGTTCTCCCCAGCAGCCAGCTATAAAAGCAGGCTGCGGGGTCCAACCAGTCGCTGATTGCTGCGAGCCAGTTCCAGGCTTGGCAAGCACGGTCAGCCCTTTATTATTTAATAAAGTATTGTTGCACTCATGCTCTGGTTCAGCCTCTCATTGCTCAAACTTAACACTGGCGACGAGGGTGGGATGGCTACCAGTAGCACCATGCAACCGCTGAGTCACTAGCCGCCGATCCGCAGCCCAGAGAGAGCGATCGGCGGCGATAGTGGAACGCTGATCCGCAGCCAGAGAGAGCGGTCAGCCAACAAAAAGAGCAAACAAAAAGAGCAAACACTGATCCGCAGCCAGAGAGAGCGGTCAGAATCGAAAGTTAGAAGCGTCTGTAGCCGCTTGTTAGCCCTGCTACAGGGAAAGTGAAGCGCTGCGAGCCAGCAGCTCGCTATCAGGTCAGGCGCGAAATTCAAATGGTTGTCATTTGAATTTCAAACCATAAAAGGTACAGCACAGCACTGTAGCCAGTCACTGACGCCCACTCAGGCGCGAACCCAAACACCATCAACGGCTAACAGTCTAACGTGGTTAACCCAGAGAGAAAGAGAGGATTTAAAACAGCCTCTCCCGAGCTGAAATCACTTGCCCACCACGGGCTCTAAAACATTGTCTACTGCCCCAGAGAGATTTTTTCCTCAGGTTATTCAACCGGTTCCAGCACCATGAGTTCCAATCCAGTCTTCCCGGTGTTTAAACCAGACAAGGAGAAGTGGGAATCGATAAGAACCGCTTCAATCATTATATCGATGCAGTTGGCCTGGCGGATGCGGGGAGCATCGGAAAAATCGTATTTCCTAATCTACTGCGGGCCACCGTCTACGATACGGCCGCAGCGCTCGTGGCCCCTCGTGAGTTACTTGAAATTCTCACTAACCACTATTCCCCCAGGCCCTCACAGATTGCCAGAAGATTCACCTTCCGTGATGAGGAAGCAATCGAGCAAGGAGACCATAAATCAATATATGGCCAGCTCTCAGAACAGCAGCACTGCATTGTGGGTTTGGAACCTACCTGGAGGACATGCTCCTCGATCAATTAGTCTGCGGGTCAAGGACCTCCACCTGCAAAGGCGACTTCTGCAAAGAAAGACCTCAACCTCGCACAAGCAGTCGAGGAAGCCTTGGCAGCCGAGTTGGCAACAACATCAGCCACCGAAATCCAGGGCCCTAGCGCCAAGCTGACATCACTCCCAGTCCACTCCAAGGAAGTGGTAGCAGAGGAACCCATAAGTGATGAAAACGAAGTCCACTGCCTATCCAATGACAGACGGCCGCAGGTAGGAGCCAGACAAGAAAACAGCGGTCCTCCCAAGCACATCACCCTGTGCCTAGCCTGTGGGGGATCTCATCAGAGGGCCACCTGCAAGTTTAAAGGAGCCACCTGCAATAACTGCCATAAAAGGGGACACATCGCGAGAGTCTGCCAAGCCCCCCAAAGCGCAGCACTAAGGCACCCTCCCTCACACTCGGGACCACAGAGGCAAGTACTGAACTGTCGCACGCACCACCTTGCCAAACACACGTGCCACACTGTGAGTAAAATTTCTCTCTCCGTTTCCCTAGAAGGTAAACCGTGCCGCATGGAGGTTGACACAGGGTCAGCGCTCTCAATTATCTCGTGGAACACCCTTAAGAGGCTCCAACCAAGCCTATCCACTAGCCGGCTCCAGAGATGCCAGTTTGGCCTGAAGGACTACCAGGGGAAGACCATTCCTGTAATCGGCAGAGGCAAGTTCCTTGTCAGTTTTAAAGCTTTTAAAGGCCACCTACCTCTAGTGGTAGTTAACGGCAATCTACCCACCTTATTGGGGCTCGATTGGTTTCCCATCTCGGCCTAGGGCTAACAGGAGTCCATGCTGTCTCAACCTCAGACACTGACTCCTTATTCGCTGATTACTCAGACGTATTCAGCGAAGAGCTGGGGTGTTATAAGGGTACCCCCATCTCATTCTCGGTTGACCTCCAAGCAGTCCCAATCAGACTAAAACCGCGTAGGGTCCCATTCGCTATTCGGCCAAAACTAGATGCAGAATTGGATAAACTATTAAAACAAGGGGTCATTGAGCCAACAGATTTCGCCAAGTGGGAGACGCCCATTGTCACACCCTCAAAAAAGACGGTAGCCTGAGAATTTGCTCGGACTACAAGACGACAATCAATAAATTTCTGCAAGTTAGCACTTATCCTGTGCCCGTCATCCAACACTTATTACACACATTCGAACCAGGCACCATTTTTGCTAAATTGGACATGTCTCAAGCATATCAGCAGTTCCTGTAGATAACCAAACAGCGGAACTCCAGACAATTGTCACTCACAGGGGTGCCTTCCGATGCAAGCGTCTCCAATTTGGCGTAAGTGTGGCCCCGGGTATTTTCAATCCCTCATGGAGCAGATTTTGCAGGGCCTCCTGGTGTAGTACCCTACTTCGACGACATCTTAGTCTCGGCCAGGGACAGACCCCAACTCTTCCAAAGAGTTCGAGCTGTGTTAGAGAGGTTCAGACAGCATGGCCTCAAGTTGAAAAAGAAAAATGTACCATTGCCACTAGACAGGTGGACTTTCTGGGTTATAAAATTGACGCCTCTGGCATTCATCCCCTGGAGTCCAAGGTTAAGGCAATCCACGAGGCACCCACTCCAACCTCCAAAACAGAACTGCAGGCGTTCTTGGGGCTATTGAACTTTTACACATCCTTTTTGCCCCATAAAGCATCAGTAGCTGAACCCCTACACAGATTACTGGATAAAAAGTCACCATGGCACTGGGGGGACAAGGAAGACCATGCCTTTAACGCCGTCAAATCACTAATCACGTCAGAGGCGGTACTTATCCAATTCGACCCTAGCCTCCCTTTAGTACTGGCAGCTGACGCCTCCTTTTGGAATCGGGCGGTACTAAGTCACAGGCTTCCCAATGGCGCCCGAAGCTCCCATCGCCTTTTTCTCAAGGACGCTCTCTACCACGGAGAGCAATTATAGCCAGATTGATAAGGAAGCCCTAGCAGCTGTTGCAGCCGTGAAAAAATTTCACGAATTCCTTTTCGGCCATTTTTTCGAGCTGGTCACTGACCACAAACCCCTCCTGGGTCTCCTAGCCGGGACAAGCAGACCCTCAAGTCCTCTCCCCTAGGATGACAAGGTGGACTCTCTTCCTAGCAGCCTACTCCTACAGACTGGTACACCGCCCGGGCAAAACACTGTCCCACGCTGACGCCCTCAGTCGCTGCCCTTGCCGGCCCCGGCTGAAGACCCCGCCTCCTGTCCACGCTATTTTCGAAATTACCCAGTTGGACCTACCCATCACGGCCATGGACATTGCTGCCAAAACCAAGACAGACCGAACACTCGCCCAGGTGCTCGACTGGGTGAGGAGGGGGTGGCCGGGTGGCAATGTTGATAACAAATTCACACCTTTTAAGACTCGCATGCAGGAACTGTCAAGTCTGCAGGGTTGTCTACTATGGGGCATGCGAGTGGTCATCCCGGCCTCATACCCGAGTTCTGGAAGCGTTGCACGAGGGACATCCTGGCATCATGAGAATGAAAGCGTTAGCACGCAGCTACGTGTGGTGGCTGGGTCTAGATGAGGACATTGTCAATTGGGTAAGTTCCTGCAACATTTGCCAGGAATCCCATCCTGCTCCCCCCATTGCCACCCCTACTAGATGGGAAAACGCCAGCGCCCCTTGGTCTAGAATCCATATCGACCTAGCGGGCCCTCTGCATGGGAAGATGTTCCTGGTGGTCGTGGATGCTTATTCCAAGTGGATTGACGTAGCGCAGCTATCCACGACCACCACACTAGCAATCACCAACGTGTTGACACGCCTGTTCGTTACACACGGGCTACCCGACTCCATCGTCTCCGATAATGGCCCACAGTTCGCATCGACTGAGTTCAGCCGCTTCGCTGCCAACCTGGGTATCCGCCACATTTTCACAGCCACATTTCACCCTGCCAGTAACGGGCTGGCTGAAAGGGCCGTCAGGACCACCAAAGAAGCCCTGGCAAGGTTCAACAAAGATGACTGGCACCACAAACTCTCGCGGTTTCTGATGAGCCAGCACTCAACTCCTTGTTCAGTCACCAATAAGTCCCCAGCTGAGCTCCTGATGGGCAGGCGCCTGAGGACTGTATTGGACAGACTACACCCACAATACTGCCCTGACACCCCCTCGCTTCCTCATCGGGGTTAGACATTTTATCTTACAGGAGCCAGTTTTCGCGAGGAACTTCGCTGGAGACCCCCTGTGGATCCCGGGCGAGATCGTAGCCATCACCGGGCGCGCGATCATATCGGGTCAAACTGGAGGATGGCCGCGTCTGGAGAAGGCACATAGACCAACTGCGCAGACGCCTCAGCACCATCGCCAGCAGGGACCCAGAGACTCTAGGCGAGGGAAGGTTTCATCCTCAGCCTCACATCCACATCACGCCCGGCGATCAGCTCACACCTTCAACCGGTTCAGAAAGCCCGAACACAGACAGCGGCGCCCAGACAGTTGACCAGCCCGATCCAGCCTGCGAGAGCACATCCCCAGAGAGCAACCCTACGAGCCCAGGGCAGGCCCAAACCGAGGGGCACACTGGGGACACTTTGCCGACTCTGCCTACCCAGGCAGACCCCGGACGGACGGACAATGTTCCAGAACTACGCTTCCCGGCGCCAACATAAACCTCCTGCCTACCTCAAAGACTATGCATGTTCGCATCTGGGGGAAGGGTGTTATGTCCTGAGAACTATAGGAGTTCTCACTCAGGTCCACTCACTTTGAGTGGGCGTTCTTCCCCCTTTCCTCATTGGTTGGTTCTCCCCAGCAGCCAGCTATAAAAGCAGGCTGCGGGGTCCAACCAGTCGCTGATTGCTGCGAGCCAGTTCCAGGCTTGGCAAGCACGGTCAGCCCTTTATTATTTAATAAAGTATTGTTGCACTCATGCTCTGGTTCAGCCTCTCATTGCTCAAACTTAACAAAAATATAGAATGGTAAATAAGATATGAAATGGTATATAAAGTGAGCATGAACTTGATTTATGTCTGTACCAAAAGATGTAACCCGGGATTAGGCCACTTTCCAAAAAGAAGTTTTATGTTTTTATGTTTTGTGTTTTGTTTGTGTATGTTTGTTTATTGAAAATTAATAAAATTCTTTTTTTAAAAAAATAAAATCTTTTTATAAACTCCTGATCAGAGCTAAGAAGTATGTTTCCATAACTTTTGCTACGGCCAGCAATTAAACTTCTCTTATAGACTACAGTGCTGTGTCCTTTTGAAGGTTTAGGATAAAGCAGGTCTCTATTTTGCTGAGTTCTCTTAATAAATGGTGCCTGGGGTAAATCCTACCAGTATGGCCAATGGTAGAGCCTGCTCAATCCCTGCTACAAATAAAAAAGTTACATGTGGCAGCTCTCTAGACTTAGTCTGACCAGCTAATTGCTAGTTACAATTAAATCATAATATTCTCCCAACCTTTGGCAGTTTTAAGATTGTGGACTCAACTCCCAGAATTCCCCAACTGTCTGTCTGGGGTATTCTGGGAGTTGAAGTCTACATATTTTAGAGTTGTTGGGAATCACTATAGTAATGGTCTCCATACTTTTTTGATCACACACCCTTATCAAAAGAAAAAATTAATCACGTAACTCAACTCAAATATGTTATTTATTTATAAATTATATCTGTACTATTTACTAATATAGCATTTTACCTTTAACACTGTAAAGACATTTGGTTTTGTTCCTTTCACCATATTTTACCTATTCTCCACAGAGATCAGAAATCCTTGTTTTGTTTCACAAGCTTCTGAGCAGGTGTCCTTCCAATTAAGTAACAATAGAAAGCATACCTTTTCCAGCCCTGTTGACATAGCATATATACACACAGAACCTTATTAGCTTGGATTAATTGATTTATTTTTCATATTTTTATCCTGCCCAAATCCAAAGATTCTTGGATTATCTAAGTTTCTTGATGAAAGTGCAATTTTTAATTTTTTTAATGTTTATACTTTATGTAATAATCTCACTATTCTACACTTTGAACCCAGAATTGAAAAGGTGCTATGAAATCAATAAATTTTGATACATGTAAATTCACAACATTCCAATTCTGTATCATACCTTTAGATTTGCTTAATTTTGTAAGAACATTTTTTTCAATTTGGATGTCCAACAAATCTGCCATTATGTCTGGTTATGCTGTGATCTGGTCAGTTTTCAGATTCAACCCAATCTAAATATATTCCTATCCATAAAAATTATATCAAAATGTATTTTTTCTGCTTAACCATTACTTCAGCTAGTTTTTTTCTTCTTTATCATATAGTAAAGATGAATAACTTGTCTTCTTATAATATTGCAGAGAAAAATCTATCTATCTATGTGGTTGCTAATAGTCAACACCAATGTTTGGAGTGGCAGGAAATGTTAATCTCAAGGCAATACTAGATTTCTGGTTCGTATCTCTAAAATTTCATATGAAAACGAATAGATCAAGAGCTACAAAATTCTTGCGACTTACTTTCTGGCACTTTGCATCAGCAACTTCATCTATTCCAGGAAGAAATTCTGAAGGTTCTTTTTTACAGATGTATCCTAATTCCTCTTCACAAAAATGATCTGCCCAGTATCCATTCTGAGGATGGAAAGGTGAACAAAGTACTGAAAAGGAATCCATTATTTTTACCCATTCCTATTTTTGTTTTGATTTATATTATTTTGCTTTTTTATGAACTGGACTACTGCACAATGCTTGTTATAGTTGCGGTTGTCTAAAATCTTTAATGCTTATCTGTTTTCTTAGTAGCCCTCAGAGCCTTCCCTAATTACAAAGTTATATAGGAAGCTAAGTTTAGTTTAGTTTACTTTATTGTTATTGCATCTCATACAATGAAATCAAACCCCATCTTCAGTGCATATCATGACCATAAAAAATAAACACAAAAACACATCCTTCACACTCCACACATTGAACCGAAACCCCTGATACCACACCAACACTGTACTATACAGTAGAATTCAAAAGAGCTACTGGCCTGGGATAGAAGCTGTTTTCAGCCTATATGTTCTTGTTTTTATTATTCTGTACCATCTGCCAGATGGTTATAGTTCAAAAAAAGGGTTCCCAGGATGAGACAGATCTTTAAGAATGTTTTGAACTTTCTTAAGGCAGTGGGAGCTATAAAGCTCTTTCAAAGAGGGGAGAGGGCAACCAATGAACTTCTGACCAATGAAGTTAGCCCTCTGGAGTGCTGTCCTATCTGCCACTTTGCGATGGCAAACCATACAGAGGTGCAGTAAGTTAACATACTCTCTATGGTGCAGTGGTAGAAGATGACCAGCAGTTTTTCATTCAATTGTTGTTTTCTGAGAAATCTCAGGTAGTATAATCTCTGCTGGGTCCTTTTGACCAGGGCTGCAATGTGAGCACCCCATGTGAGGTCCTCTTTTATGGTAACACCCAGAAACTTAAAACTGGCCACTTGCTCCACTTGGTCTCCATTGATAAGCAAGGGCTGGATGTCTGATCTGTTCCTTCTATAACCCACTATAAGCTCCTTGGTCTTATTGGTGTTGAGGATCAAGTTATTTACTTTACACAATTAATCTATTTATTAGTATCTTCCCTGTCCCCCCAAATATTTAAGTGATGTCCTTACAAATCAAATCAATAAAATTAGCTCAGTACTAACAGCAACCCAGCAAGCTATACTTTATAAAAAGCAATGGAAGAACAATGTATTTAAAATAATGCTCTGAGATGAGCTCCAGAATATACACATCCATGATTATTTGAAGTATTAATGTAGAAGTGTCAGATATATTACAGTAGAACAACCAGATTTTACATTTATCCCCTAACGAAATAAAAAAGCTTCTAACCCGCCTTTTAAAATTTCTCAAAATTGGAATATTATAGTATTTCTTAAAGTGTAGTCATAAGACTCACAAAATCAGAATTATTTGCCAGCCCACACTGAAAAATAATACAATATTAAAGCCCATCCACAATTGTGAAATTTGCAGCAGCAAATGAGTCAATTGTAATTTATAATATGATAAATATCAGTAATCCATAGAAACAAATGTTCTTTGGGGATTCTCCATAATTTTTAAAAATGGAAAGTATCCTTGAAAGGAAGAAGTTTAAGAAACATTGATCTATAGAATAAATTATGTTATGAAAGAATAAGTTGTATCAAATAAATTTCTAGACACAAATGTTATCCAAAGGAAAACAGAAAAAAAAATCCACTGGATAATTAAGCATTTGTTACCTTCCCACTCATGATGACACAGTCTTCCTGCACGTTGCTTATAAGTGTTGGGTTCTCCTTTCTGCCATCTGATGTATCTCACTGTAGTACCATCATTCCATTCAAAATATGAAAAAGTCTTCTAGTCATTTAAGCCTATCCACAAATTATCTGTTGGTTCTAAAAAGATACACCCATTTTATTTATTTATTCTCAAATGTAATGCATGAAGTCCTCAAGCCCATAATCCTCAAACCCATAGAATTCTGTTCTATGTTGGTTAGGATATATTCTGGATGCAGCAGAATGTGCTAATCTGCCCTAGAAATATGCAGCAGTTGTAGCATCATTTAAACCACACAAGCTCAAAAGTTTTTTTTACAAATATTTTAAAATCTAAATAAGTACTCTTTTTTCTTTGTGATCAGCAGCTATTCCTGTCTTTTCCTGGAATCCATGTATCCACAGAATATATGAAAGAGGAAATAAGTGTTCCAAATATACTTTCTGTAACCAAGCTGAGAAAAAACAAAGCTGTATTCCTCAATGTCATGTATACTTAGTAAATGTCCACCATCCTTTTGGCAGGAAACTGAGGCATCCTTCCACGTTTTGCGATCTCTGTTCAGACGGTAACAGTGCTTTGCATATCCAACCCAGTCACCTGGATATTTAACTGGCTTAAGATCATCTAAAAAAGACAATAGTTATATGTACACCATCAAGAATTGGGAGTGGAAGTAGGGAGAAAATCTTGACCTTGTATTATGATGCAATTAATTCAATAAATAGAATTTAGTAGAAGCAAATCTGACAATTCTTATTATTTTTTTTATATAAACTTTATTAGTTTTACTTTTTAAAAAACAACAACAACACAGCTACAAAGTTTATACAACAAAAAGACGAACAGGTCTTGGCATGGGCCAAGAGGGAAAGAGAGGAAAGCTTGAGAGAGGAAAGAGGAAAGGGAAGGGAAGGGGGTGGGGAAAGTGGGGATAACAGAAGTAGAGAAAACAATTACAATAAAACCAGAGATAAAGAAAAGCACTGCCGACAATAGTCTGGAAGAAGAAAAGACCTTACAGACAGTCACAAAAAAAAAAAAGACAATTCTTATTAAAGATGAGAGTAATTTGTCCATTGTTATGAGGATATTTGCTAGAAGTGTGATCAAGATTTATTGTAATCAAATTTGATTTTTGAAGTTAGTTTTTCATGGATCAGGCAGATACTTTTTATGCCCTATATAGTGCTTTTTGCAGTGCATGTTAATTGACATGACTATAAATTAGACTGTTGCTTTCCTTTAAAAGTTTCATCTTAATTCTTAGAAATTTACTGAATAAACTTTTTTGAAAATAAATTTGGCAGAAAACCTAAAACTACGCCAGTGTGTGTGTGTGTGTGTGTGTGTGTGTGTGTGTGTGTGTGTGTGTGTGCGTCTGTGTGTACACACGCATATATATAATTAGTAGAGGTTCTCAGGGGCACAGCATATAAGGTTTATATGTTGTTGTGGCTCTCTATCCCCATCTAGTGGCCGGAGAGACAATGGCCCAACTGTATTGTTTGAAATTAACCCTGCTCATTTACCCATCAGCCCAAACCCTCTAACCAAGTGCATGCTGGGAAGCAAGCCTCCATATGTAAGCTAGTTGCCAGGTCCTTGAAATGCAGTTACATTAACTCAGGAAGCAGGTGAGGAATGAGATGACATTTTATGATGGCTAGAGATGTTTTACAGCACTTGGATTCTGGGTCTGTCTTAATTTTGAATTATTGTTAGATATCTTGTCATAAGATGATGACCATCTGCAGTTTAAGATCTTTCCTATGCAAATCTTCAGGATTTAACTCATCTAAGAGGTGTGCTACTTCTCATATTAAAATTTTCTTAAATATGATGCTAAATAGAATTTTTTCCTTATTCCCTCAGAATCTTGGATCATCAGAATAATGATGAAGAACAAGCATCTCTTCCCCCACCCACCCCGACTATAAGTGTCAGTGTGTATATTTAGGATTTTAGGATTTTTGCCTTGCCTCCTGCCATTGAGTGGACCCTTTCTGGCCTAAACAAAATTCTGTCTGCATAATGAACCTGAATCTCTGCATGTTCTCCACCTCAGGTAGATATATTCTTTTCTGTTACTCTAGATCAGCAGTCCCCAATCTTTGTGGCTTGGCGGCCCTGCTAGAGAAGGGAACTGTGCTGCACGAACTTGCGCATACATGCAGCCCTTATGCAAATGGTAGGTTGGCATGCATGCATGCAGCTTGATTGGTGTGAGAGGCAGGCCAGCACGCATGCACAATAGCGCCCACTGGCCCTTCACTCATGTAAGTTGAGCTGTGCCTGCGCACACACTCCAGCCAGCCACTTACATGGCCCAATTCTGAATAGGCACAGTCCGGTAGTGGCCAGCAACCCTCAGTAGGAAAAGAATATGAAAAAATGTTATCTGGGTCACGAATGCCATTCATATCAGTGAAAGAATATTTATTCAGTTAACTTAATTTCCAGTTTACAATCTACCTGGAGAAGGTCCAGGTGCCTGTACTGAAGAGTTCACTCTTTTACAGATGTATCCACAATTCTGTTCACACAGATTATTCGCTCATTTGCCATTCCTACCCTGAAATAATGCACAGTTTTACCAGATAATACATTTATTTATTTATTTATTTGTTTGTTTGTTTGTTTGTTTGTTTATTTATTTATATTGCTGCCTATTCGCCCATGGCAACTCGAGGCAGCTTACACAATGTAAAATCATATTTAAAACAAAAAATAAAAACAATGAAAACTAACAAAAAGAATCAAATAAATTAGTAAAGTACAATAGAACAAAATTTGGGAAAAACAAAAACAAAAAAATAAAAAACCAACTCCCATCCCCCTCCCTGATGACAGCAGATCACACTAGCCACCTGATGGGCTCCATCCCTCTCTGGATTCCGCAGGCCTGCTGGCAAAACCAGGTCTTCAGTGCCTTTCGGAAAAGAGCTAGAGTGGGGGCCATTCTAATCTCTAGGGCAATGATGTTCCAGAGAGACGGAGCTATCATGGAGAAGGTCCTTCTTCTGGGTCCCACCAGGTATATCTCCCTCAGAGGTGGGACTTGCAACATTCCCTGCCTCCTCGCTCTAATGGGTCAGGTGGATGTGATTGACAAGAGATGTTTCCTTAGATAACCCAGGCCCAAGCCATGAAGGGCTTTAAAGGCGATAACCAGCACCTTGAATTGCACCTGGAAACAAATCGTCAACCAATGCAGCTCCTGCAGGAGAGATGACACATGTGCATACCAGGGTCTGCATAAAACCATGCGGCCAATGCATTTTGCACCAACTGGAGCTTCTGGATGCTCTTCAAGGGCAGCCCCATGTAGAGTGCGTTGCAATAATGAAGATGGGAAGTGACCAGGGCATGAGTGACTGTGAGTAGGGACTGCTGATCCAGGAAAGGGTGTAACTGGTGCACAACCCACAGTTGCGCAAAGGCCCTCCTGGCCATGACCGCCACCTGCTCTTCGAACAGGAGTCGTGAGTCCAAGAAAACCCCTAGATTATGCACAGGGGCTGTTTGGGGTAGTGCCACCCCATCCAAGACTAAAGGTGGTAATTCTCCCTGAACCAATGAACCCCAAACCCAAACCCATTAGAACTTGCAAGGGTTTAGTTTCAACCCATTGCTCCCCATCCAACCCCTAATAGCCTCCAGGCACTGCAAGAGGGAGGACACAGCAACACTTAACTCACCACGGGCCGAGACATACAGCTGAGTATCATCAGCATATTGGTGATACCTCAGTCCATGGTGACGGATGATCTCACTCAGCGACTTCATTTAAATTATGAAGTTTACCTTTTACTGGACAATATCCAGTTAAAGAGTCTTTCTCCACATCTAGAGTTGTTCCACACCAAAACCGTTTGTGTTCATCACTGTCAACTATGAATTTAGCATACCATTTATTTATATACTTGAAAGGAAATACGCAGGGTGCTCCCAAGGCATTGCCTTCTATAGTGAATAGAGCTATTTAAAAAAAACCCATAGATTGAGAAGTACTGAACTGAGAGTAAAAAATTTATTCAAAAATATCTCAGTATTTAGTTCTGAGGAATGCATGTTGTTTGTGTACAATACATGTAACCATGTTTACTTCACTAAGGGAACAATTTTCAGAATTTATATCTTAGAATGAATGTCATTTTTCTCAGAAAATATAAAAGACAACAACACTACTATGTTAAAGGTAATAATATAACTTGAAATTATGCCTTTGCTATCCAACTTATTCCAATTTTTCAGGGAAAAAAATTCAAAGAGAAAAAAAAGAATTCAGGTAAGCAAATTCAACAGCAACAATTAATTGTCTGATATTTACCTTCATATTTCTGGTCACACAAGCTCTTCTTTGTTTCATAGATCTTCCAAACACTTTTTGTGGAGAGGTTTTCTGATAGTATAACCCCATTCTCATGTCCATTAGCAGGATTTAAAAATAGATCTTGTTTTGCAAGGGCAAATAGAGTGTCATTTCTGCATTCCCATTTCTGTAATTCAATGGTTTCATTGCATGGTAACAGTGTAACTGGAACCATGTTTGATTTTGAAGGCACACTCAAGCATAATTTCAAAGTATCTAGGCAACGTTTCGATGAAGTCTCATTCATCATCTTCAGGCTTCTGTCTTCGGCTCTTGCTTCTCAGAGTGATGTGAGATTGCAGCTGCTTCTTCCTTTTAACTGCTAGTGGGGGTGGGACTTGATTGGGTGGGGGCTTGGCTGTGTTCTGATTGGGTGGGGGTGTGTTCTCATTGGGAGGGGTTTGGCTGTGTTCTGATTGGTTGGGGGTTGGCCGTGTTCTGATTGGTTGGAGGCGTGTTCTGTTCAGGTGGGGGCTTGGTTGTGCTCAGGTTAGTCTTAGTTGCTGGGGGATTTGAGTTGGTGAGCTGTGATCTTGCTGTTTGGCTTCGAGTTCGTGGTGGTGCTGCATTTTCATAGTGGGTGTCGGTTTGCTTCATGTATGGCTCGGAGGGGTTTGAAGTGGGTAGTGATGCAGCTGCAGTGCAGCTTCTGGTCCATGGTCGTGTGTCTCATCTTCTGAGTGGGTGTGAGTCTGTTTTCTACATGGAAGTGTGGTGGTGGCATCTTGTGTGGCTCTCATGGGTGTGGGTCTGGTGTCATTCTTCATGTTAGGTACTCGTCTGTTCATGAGGGCGGGTTTCCAAATGGCTGGAAGGCGGGAGGTGTCGTCTCGTTTGTTCATGCTATGTGGGCGTTTTTCTATCTCTATGGCTTCTCTGATTATTCTGCTGTTGAAGTGTTCGGTTTTGGCGATAGTCCTGGTATTTTTAAAGTCAATTTCATGTCCTGTGGCTTTGAGGTGTTGGACCAGGGAAGAGGTCGTTTCTTCTTTTTTGATTGAGTTCTTATGTTCTTCAATGCGTGCACTTATTCTTCTGTTAGTTTGTCCAATGTATGTGGTAGGGCAGGCAGTGCAGGGGATTTCGTGTACTCCTTGGTTTTCTAATTCGATTTTGTCTTTGGGGTTTCTTAGGATGGTGGATATTTTTCTGTTTGTGCAGAATGCTGTTTTAATGTTGTGTTTTTGGAGGATCTTGCTGATTTTGTCTGTGGTGCCTTTTATATATGGGAGGAGGGCTTTGCTGTTTTCTTGTTCTCTGTCTTGGATTTTGGTTGGGGTTTCCTTTTGGATTAGGCAGCTGCAATCTCACATCACTCTGAGAAGCAAGAGCCGAAGACAGAAGCCTGAAGATGATGAATGAGACTTCATCGAAACGTTGCCTAGATACTTCGAATCTTACGCGGGAGAAAACCCGAACAACCAAAGATATATATATATATATATATATATATATATATATATGCATACATACATACATACACATACACACACACACACACACATACATACACACGCACACACACACATATATATGTATATATTCATTTAAATTTAGCACTTTCTATTATTTATTTTATTATAATACACATTTATTCTTACTATAATATACAAACAAGTAGATAAAATATTTCTAAAATATATAAAAATACTTTATGATGTTAACTTCTGAAATATTAATTAAAGATAATCAGTAATTATAGAGAATGTATCCATACATCATTCGGAAAATAACAGATAACTGAAAAACTGTGACATTTTTTAACAGAATAAAAGTTATTTAAGTAATTGATATTTACACAATTGATTTAAATACATAAATTTATAAACAAGTAATTGAATCATATTTACCTGATATTTGAAAAACTGGCTGAATGAGAAATAAAAGACTTAGAAACAAAAATAATATAGGTATTAATGAACAATAAAACATCCATGAAGAAATGAAACTAACAAAAAGACATTATAAATCCTTATTTGACTTACTTTTTAACAATGATCTCTTTACTAAGCATTTTCTTTCATTATCCCAGACTTGACTTATACAGTATACTGTTGTTACCTCATTCAACAACCAACTTTCTATAACTCAAATGTACATTCATTTTTCACTTTCAGATATTTCTTTGTGACATACTGAAGAGCAAAACTGGTCTTTCTACCCCTGCATGGAATTAAGGTATTTTACACTTTCCAAATTCATTCATTGAATGCTATTCCTTTTCCAAGTAGCTTACAGATAAATTTATTTAATCTATGAGATACAGTGACAGAGAAATCTACAATTCTAGACACAATGCAGTCCTGACAGTCTGAATTGCTAGTTCATTCTGTTCAGAGCTTTTATGCATATCATGGATGCATCACAGGTGGCAAACTAGCTTACACCAGCTAATTAGTGGCACCTGGGTTGTTGGCTCCTCTGAGCTCCTCCATTGATCTTGCCTTGCCTTACTTCATGTTGCATTGTTTCACATCTGGCCAAGTCCAGCACTGGCTTCTAATTTCTCATGAATGCAGCTAGGTTCCCAAAGTGATACCAATTTATCTACTTGCAATACTGCATTCTTTTGAATTGCTGGATGGGCATGAGCCAGGGAGCAAGTGGCGAGAGCTTATCGTATCTTGGAGAGCCAGGCTTGAACCACTGCAGTGCAAACCATTTCTGGCTAGCAGTTCAGTGTTATTAATCTACTGCACTACTGTATCCTCTTTATCAATCGATAAATATATGTATTAATAAAAGATTTTAAAAGGAACTATTAATGAGAATTATACTAGAATCAGCATAATAAGCCAATTCTTGCTGGCTTTTTATTTTCTGAAGAGCAATATATTTCCTGATTGTTAAGATATATCAAACTATCAAACTGTTAAGCTATCTAAAAAGGCAGTGTTACCATCATTATTCCCATCTTCCCTATATTATCTATCTCCTTATCTTCTTATGACTATAACTTTGTTGCTTATCACTATTGTTATATGTACATTGAAAGTTTATGCACCAGAAACAAATCTCTTCTGTGTCTAATCACACTTGGCCAATAAAGAATTCTGTTCTATAAGTAACAGTATTTTGGCTTAAACTGTGTTTTCAAGATTAAAGCACTCGAAAAGAAAAGTTTGGGTGGCCAAGAGGTGAGAGAGCCTAAGCAAAATCATTTAGAAAGTACATGGTGAATGACAGGCTATGCAGTTGGAAATCATAGGTGTAATGCCTGGAACTTCTTTGCCATAACATACTGTATATGGACAGTAAGATTTTAACATGAAATATAAATAGGGCAAACTGCTCACAAAAAAAAGAAAAAAACCCTGTTCCATTGTTTTAAAAATATTAAACCAAGATATAATATATTTAGAAGAAACTTATATTAAAGAGTTCTGATAAAAAGTATTTAGTAATTATAATTCTGAACTTGGAATATATCTCTGTCACTCACAAAAAAGATCAATGAAGTAGTTTTGTATATAAACCCCCAGTTACAATCAAATTTATTATTCACAGATTATCAAGGTAGATATGTAATTGTGTAAATTGAATTACAAGGAATAAAATCTTCTGTATTTGGTATGTATACTCCACACCAAGAAAAAGCCATTTTTTTAAAAATACCTATATGAACAGCTATTATCTGAGATCTAAGCAGAGTTGGAATTACACCAGTTTCTTCCCAATTTAATATATCCCTAATAAGCCAATTTTAAAGAAAGTGGATTTGGATTTTTATTCAGGGGATTTGTTACTTGGAAGGCTGACATTATCCTTTTCTTTTCAGTACTAGTATATACTTGGGAATTGAATAGGTAGTAACAACTGGACAGATCTACTGATAACGAATTAAAGATAAATAATCAAAACTGCCCCAAAACATTTTTGAATTGATATTTTAGGTTTGATTGATGTATGCTGATGTAAAAATGGACTTTTTTTCCTGAAACATAAATTCTTTTCTAGAATTGATATGACAAGGATTGCTAAAAATTTGGTTCACAGGACAAAACTAATATTCTTCCAAAATCTTTTTCAGACCATAATCCAATGATGGTACACCTTAAATTCAGATCTCAATCCTTTCAATGGAAATTAATTGAGTCTATTTTTCAGAAGCCACAACTTATCAAAGAATGTAAGTAAGTATTCCATGTTTTGTTTTAATAAGTCCTGGTGCCTTTTTTGACAACCCCAAAAATATAAGACTTAGTCTTATTTTTGGGAAAACATGGTATGTGAGGGGAGGGGAGAGAACATAACAGATATTTTAGATATATTTTTCAACATTCAACCAGGATGACAATTTATACTTAATATTAGTATTATTAATATATTTGTCATTTGTTATTTTTTGGAAACATGTTTTTTATTTTTATTGTCAGCATTTGATATTTGTTTTTTCTTCCTTTTTCTCCTCCCCCCTCAATTTGGAATTTAACTTTGGAGATAAGTAAAAAATATTTTTTTAAAAGAAAGAATGAAAGTACTTGGTCAGCACATGCAGTAATTCAGACAAGGGAAAGGCACATTTCTCTATTTCAGCACAATGTTTCTCAACGTCAGCAATTTTCACATGTGAACTTTAACTTCCAACATTTACCAACCAGACATTTAAGAATTCCTCAGACTTGATCGATATGAATCAGTTCCTCAAAAGAAATCATAACTGTTTTTAAATAAATGATTAAGAACTTCCGAAATTATGGAATTGTAACAACTTTTTCATCATGTTTATCTGCCAAGATGATAAGAAAAAAGCTTTGGATGACTCTGGCAGCAGCTGTGGGATCAATGGATAGGAATTATCTTTGTTTCTCTGTTGGGCTAGCCCTTTAATAGTCTTAAGTAGGTCCATAGAGTAAACACTTGACTCTGATTCTAGAGCAAGATGCTGGTTCCTTAATTAACACTCAACAGAATCTCTAGAGGGCCCATAATCATCTTTCTAATTCTTAATTATCTGCAGGAGAAGGTGTCTTCTCATAGCAATTGCAGTAGATAAGGGGAAACAAGCTGACAGGCTGTCCTGTACGGACTTGACAGTAAATCACAGCTTTTGCTTTTATATAGCTTAGCGGGCACATGGCAAAGTCTTTCAAACATTCAATAATAAAAACATCTTTATTAAAGGTTAAGATGAAGTCACATGAAACAGTTCATTAACCTCTGTGTAAAAGAGCAATATCCTCCTAAATTCTTTTTTCCCCCCCTTTTACCTTTATATTTTTCAGCAGACTCATTGCTCCGTGCTTCATAACCTTAAACATGCAATTGCTCAACTTTCTGGCAACTCTGTCCAGAGCACTGTGGATTGTAGGCTTCTATCTTCCAATTGGTTAGCAAGTACGTCTAAAAATGGTAATTGTCTAGCTGTTTCCTCTTCCACTATGAATTGTATGTCAGGGAAGATGGGGTCCAGTAGGATATGAAAGTCATTCAGCACATTTCTTTTGATACAACAAACATGTCATCCATATAGCAGTGCCAAAATTCAGCTGTATAATTTTGAAAAGCAGTGTACTAGTTCTTGTAGGATCGTTTCTGCAATGATTCCTGATATTGGGAATTCCATGGGCAATACTTTTATTTGCTCATATATTTCCTTTTAAACGTGAAGAAAGTACATTGACAATGCAGGAGTAGCTTCATGTTTTCTGTCCTGGTTGGGTTATTCTGATCTGTGTTGCAGTGATAGGATTCAAATAATTTAACAACCGGTTTGCCCCATGGTCAGGTTGGTTATCGTGGGAGGCATGGCCCATCTGCGGTGCTTGTCTGCATGTTGGTCTCGCAGCTGTTTCAAACTTCTGGACACAGCTCCTTTAAGAAACAAGGTTTTTGTGATCAAGGAGGGGTTTATCATAGAGACAAGGATTTGATGCTCCTGAGGGCTTGCATGGGAAGGGGAAGAATTGGGGGAAAGTGGAGGGAGGGATTCCTCCTTTCCCATGGATCTGCGTGGAGGGAGTGTTGGTCAGCCTGAGGGCAAAAGTGAGAGGAGCAAGGAATTAAATTGGCAGCTGGGCCCAATATATGGGAGAATGCAGGGTTAGTTTGGTCAGATAAATTATTCCACCCACCCTGCTATCAAAGTGGATCTTGGACACTGCGCTGCAATGGAGAAATGGGCAACAGAACAGCTGGAATGAGAGAAGGAGGAGGACCAGGAAAATAGGGAAAGAGGCCTCCTTTCCTTGCGCTGGCTGCTCTGTTGCCCATTTCTCCATTGCACCTCTGCACCACAAAGTTTGCCCCACTCACCACTGCCCAGATGCCCTCGTTTCTCCCAAGCATTTCTTTGCTTACCTGATGTCCAGCTCTATCACATTTTTTACCATTGTGTGCAGGGAAGTTTGTGGGACTAAAAAATGTCCAATCAATCAATTCCAACTTTGTGAGGAAAAGGAGGAGGAGGAAGGGCACTGGTCTGGGCCCATGGAGGGATGTCTGCCTCCCATTCCCCTACCGCCACACCTACCTGCAGGCTGTGAAGAGGCCATCCAGGTAGCTGTGCAGCAGCAGCAGCAGCTCATGGATCATGATGGATCGGGCCTAATCCCCTCTTCATTGGGGCCTCAATGACTCCCTTGGCCCCCTTAGGGCAGAGCCAGCCCTGGGCACTATATTGGCCCTCTGCAAAGCCCTCGTCTGCTGAGAAGCCTAGCTGAGGTCTCGCTTGTTGCCTGCTGAGGCGCCTGGACTCAAATGATGGATGGGGTACATAAGAATCGTAGCTTGGCCATCTGTTTAATTGCTCCAGCCCCTCCCTCGGGCATGTTAGAGCTGCCTTGGGGTTTTGTCTGCATGTACATTGCTTACTTGGAGTGGGATGGATAGAATAGCAGAAGAGCCCAGAAAAGGCAAGGAGTTGCTGGGAGGGGAGGTGCAAGCTGAAAGGTGGGGCTGAGCATGGTGATTCAGCTAGTTCGCCAAACTGCACATAGTTTGGTAGAACCAGTGTGAACCGTATGAAACCACTGCTGTGTTGTAGTTTTCTAGTTTTCTATTTATTTCTTTGTATCATAAGTGTTGGATCTAAACAGAACACTACATCAAAGGAGACTATGATAACATCAGGGGCCATATATAAACTTTGTAATTGTGTCAAATGATGTGTGATCGTGGTGTTCGAGGGTGGAGTCAGGAAGCTTAAGGATTGTGACAGCCATTTAGCTAGGTTGTAGGTAGGAATATTTAGAATAGGTCTGGGGGGCTATTTTGTGTATCTTGGGGAGTCCATAAAATCTTGTGGGGCTGCATCTTTTCTGCTTTTCTCCATTCCTTTTCTATTATATAGTTATTTTGTTTAAGTTGGTGGAGATATGCATTCAATTGTGTGATCATTGTTGTTATAAATATTATGCACAGAATAAATATATTCATAAACACTATCCACATAAATACTATGCATATAACAGCCCAGTGCACACATACAGAGAGACAGATTATCTGCAGATGGGCTCCAGCACAAGTCCAAAATGTTGGAAGACTCTGGTCCTGGTGATGGGCTGAGATCAGAACCTGCAGCATTATCCTGGACACGTATTTTTTTTTCATTCATGTCTTTACAATTCTAAAACCTCTAATACATTTTTAATCTTGCAATTGCTAGTAATAGGCCAATAATTTTCAGCCAATTTCATTTTTCTTATTTCTTAATTATGTATGTGTAACCAGTATTTCCTCTTTCTCTGGTTTCACTCTTGAGACTTTGATGATAAAGCACTGATTCAGCAGAGGAAAAAGCTAGAACCTACTGTTCTGTCTAGAGGAAATAAGATGACTCTCACCAAGAAATTTTATGTTGTTATGCATATTTTTATTGGTGAAATATAGAAATATAGTCTATGGAATATAACATTTATGAGAAACTGGAACACTAAACCTGAAAAAAAAATCAGATAGTTGCTTATTATAACTATAGAAAGTAGATTCTCTCAATATTAGCTTCATTCCTGGTGAAGAAATGATCAGTTTCATCAAAGCTTCCCTGGTAAAAATGGTTTATAGCAGTGATTTGCATTAATGAGATGCAATTCTACTTTTTTCAGAAATAGCCAAGATCAATTAAATCAATTAGGTGACATCTTGTAACTCTGAAGGTATTGACGTATGCTTTTGTACTTTTATTGTAGTTCCATGTTTTGGTAGATTATATTTTGGTTTACTGTGTGTATAAATAGGTCTTCACTGATGACCATTGAGCCCAATTGGAGCCCATTGAGGGCCGCATCAGGATTGTGTTTGACTTTGGAGGGGCACAGGGGAGGGTGTGGCAATGGTAGGCATGGCCATGGTGGGAGTGGGCAAGGCCATGGCAGACGTGGCATGGGACTCATGTTAGGGGCACTTGTGGTGGCCAAGTGCTAATGCAGGACTTCCCTGAAACCCTCCCTCTCATTATAATCTATCTTTCTTTCTTTCTTTCTTTCTTTCTTTCTTTCTTTCTTTCTTTCTTTCTTTCTTTCTTTCTTTCTTTCTTTCTTTCTTTCTTTCTTTCTTTCTTTCTTTCCTTCCTTCCTTCCTTCCTTCCTTCCTTCCTTCCTTCTTTTCTTATTTTTCCTACCTTGCTCTCTTCCCATCTTCCCTTCTTTTTCTTTTCTTTTCCCTTTCTCCTTTCCTGTCCCTTCTTGAATGTTCAAATGTAAATGGGAAAGCATTTCTTCTATTGTTTTGTTTTTAGTTTGTTTTAATAGCCCTCTGCCAGCAAAAATTGGATGTGGAGGGCTGCATGTGCGCCTTCCCTTGCCCGAGCTCCATTTTCACTGGCAGAGGCACTACGGGCCAGTCCTTTGCTGTTTCCAGGCTGATCCTGCAGGCCAGATCTAAGCACCCCGCAGGCTGGTTACACCTCTCAGGCCTTGAGTTTGACACTCCTACTCTAAGCCATTTAGGGTTGGGTCACACCTAGCCCTCTTGTGTTTACATGGGAGTCCAGGCTGATTCCTCACTTGAGCCCTCTTCTTAATCAGGATGGTTGCACTCCAACCACCTACCATTCATCAATAAGAAGTTTACGGATTTACCGAACAGAAAAAAAAGAATATGGTTTAAGTTTCTACAGCAATGTTTCTCAACCTTGACAACTTTAAGTTGTGTAGACTTTCCACAGCAATTCCCAGGATTCCCTAGCAAAACTAAAACAGTTATAAAATAAGAAATGAGGTTATGGGTTGGTTTCCGAACATTTCATTACCAGATTATGGCAGGCAACATCTTTGGTGGAGTTTAGGGAACATAAGTGTCAGTGTTCTTCTGTTTATAAGGTGTGGGTGTGTCAAGTGAGGCTTTCGTGATGGGTCAGCTGTGAATCATCATTGAATCTTGTGATAAGGAGTTTACATCAGGTCAAGGTCATTGGGAGGTCAACTGCTGGTAGGTTTTTTTTTTTTTGAAAACAATTTTCTTGGTTTTCTTGGTTTTTAAAGACAGACAAAACAAACAAAACATAAAAACATCCAGCTTTTTTTCATAAATGTACAAGCAGTGTGTCGGTTGGTTTACCAATTTTTTGTGCATCCATTTCGTAGTCTCAATTACAGTTACATCACATAATAACTCATATTATCAATCAAAGATTAAATACCCTAGTATCACTATTAAACAATCATTTGACTATAATTTTATTCATTCATATTTTGTGAGATAAATATAATTTACTTAGTTTATTTTATAACAATTCATATAATCCTACCAGATCTATCCTAAAAACATTTTATAGATATGATATCAATATATATATATATATATATATATATATATATATATATATATATATATATATATATATATATATATATATATATATATCTTTATATATTCATTATTTTCTGAAATTCTAGATATTCTATTATTGTGTAATATTATCTAACCATTGATAGAAAAGGTCCCAAATTTTATAAAATTGTTTATCCTCTTGTTCTCTAATTTCAAATGTCAATCTACTCATTTCAGCACATTCCAATATTTTCTTAATGATTTCTTCCTGCGATGGTATTTTCTCATTTTTCCAATTTTTAGCAAATACAATCCTAGCCACTGTTAATACATTTACAATCAGGTATTTCATTTCTTTACTATATGTATCAGGTAAAATTCCCAATAAAAAAATCTCTGGTTTCAAATCTATATGTTTCTTTGTCATTTTTTCCAACCAAATGGAAATTTTAGTCCAATATTTTCTAGCATCCTCACAAGTCCACCACATATGGTAATATGAGCCAGGTATCTGATGACATTTCCAGCATTTTTCAGATTTATTCTTGAACATTCTTGCTATTCTTGTCAGAGGAAGGTGCCACCTGTAAAACATCTTATACAAATTTTCTTTATATGCTCTTGACATTGTCATTTTATAATTTTGAGACCACAATTTTTGCCATTTCTCTAAATCTATCCCATATCCAAAATTCTTCCCCCAAACAATCATAATTTCTTTAACTTGTTCTTCCTCTAGTTTAATTTCCAATAAATAACCATATAATTTTTTAATCACCTTTTCATCAGTACCTGTCAAAATCTTATCTAAATCAGTCAATTTATCATAGAATCCTTCTGTTTTAAAATCTTCATCATACCTTGAATGTATTTGCGTGTATGAAAACCAATTCATCTTTATACCTTGTTCCTCTAAATTTTGCAAAAATTTAAGTTTACCCTTTTCATCCAATATTTCCTCATATCTAACTGTTTGTTCCTTCTTATATATTATAGGATAAGAAAAAGCTTCAATAGTCAATAACCAAACTGGAATTTTCAAATAACATTGTCTTTTAATCTTCTCCCAATTTAACCACAAAGACTCCCGTATGTGATGTGTTTTAGTTCCCTTATACCATAAAAAAGCATGCCAAGCCAACAACAAATCATGTCCTTCTAGTGTCAACAATCTGGTCTTTCTTAATGTTATCCATTCCTTAACCCACATCAAATTTGTAGCTTGATAGTACAACTCCCAATTAGGCAGACCAAATCCTCCTCTAATTCTAGCATCTTGTAAAAGTTTTAATTTTATTCTCACTTTCTTGCCTTGCCATATATACTTCAACACAATTTTATTTAAATCTTCAAAATAGTCTTTTCCAAGCCTAATTGGTATTGTCTGAAACAAGTATAAGATTCTGGGTAGGATATTCATCTTGATTGTTGAGATTCTCCCTATTAATGACAATTGTAGATTTTCCCATTTCATCAAATCTGACGCTATCTGTTGTTTAAGTTTAATATAATTGTTCTCTTTTAATGTACTGTATCTTGGTGTCAAGTATATCCCCAAATACTTAACCTTATTCATAACTTGAATTTTCAGTAGATCTGCCAGTTCTTCTCTTTGTCTTAGTAGTATATTCTTTGTCAAAATCTTTCTTTTATCTTTATTTATTTTCAAACCAGCCACATTGCCATAAGTCTCTATCTTGTCCAATAATTTTGGAGCTGTTTCTAAAGGGTTTTCCAAAATAAAGGCCAAATCATCTGCAAAGGCTTGCAATTTAAATTCTTCCTTTTTAATTTTCATTCCTTTTATGCCTTTATCATCTCTAATATTTCTATTCAGCACTTCCAAAGTTAATACAAATAGCAAAGGTGATAGTGGGCATCCTGGTCTTGTACCTTTTCTTATATTGATAGAATCTGTAAATTCTCCATCATTACCTTTGCCGTTTGCTTATAGTATATGGCTTCTATTGCTTGAATAAATTTTCTGGCGAAACCCATCTGTTCCAATAACAGTAGGGGTAGGGGTTTTAATCTATGTCACAACACCACATTGAGCATATTTTGCTAATATTTCTGATTGGAATAATAAATACTGTAAAAAAATAGCATCAGATTAGAAAATTGTTAATTTCCAATGAGTTCTGATTCACTATTCAGTAAATTCAACCAAGAAGCTTTTAAATAAAATATGCTGCAAATGCCTTTCTTTTAGATCCATGTAATTATGAAAAGAGTTGCTTGAATGGAATGACTTTAATAGGATATATTCAGTTTTTAATGGTATGTTAATTTTTATATATTTATTTGTTTTCTGAGGTTCTCGCGGGTATTTGTATGTGGATCTTTGGTTGTTCGGGTTTTCTCCTGCGTAAGATTGGCAGTATCTAGGCAACGTTTCGATGAAGTCTCATTCATCATCTTCAGACTTCTTTCTTCGGCTCTGTGCTTCTCAGAGTGATGTGAGATTGCAGCTGCTTCTTCCTTTTAACTGCTAGAGGGGGTGTGGCTTGATTGGGTGGGGGCTTGGCTGTGTTCTGATTGGGTGGGGGTGTATTCTCATTGGGAGGAGGTTTGGCTATGTTCTGATTGGTTGGGGGGTTGGCCGCGTTCTGATTGGCTGGAGGCGTGTTCTGTTCAGGTGGGGGCTTGGTTGTGCTCAGGTTAGTCTTAGTTGCCAGGGGATTTGAGTTGGTGAGCTGTGATCTTGCTGTTTGGCTTCGAGTTCGTGGTCGTGCTGCATCTTCATAGTGGGTGTCGGTATGCTTCATGTATGGCTCGGAGGGGCTTGAAGTGGGTAGTGATGCAGCTGCAGTGCGGCTTCTGGTCCGTGGTCGTGTCTCATCTTCTGAGTGGGTGTGAGTCTGTTTTCTACATGGAAGTGTGGTGGTGGCATCTTGTGTGGCTCTCATGGGTGTGGGTCTGGTGTCATTCTTCATGTTAGGTACTCGTCTGTTCATGAGGGCGGGTTTCCAAATGGCTGGAAGGCGGGAAGTGTCATCTCGTTTATTCATGCTGTGTGGGCGTTTTTCTATCTCTATGGCTTCTCTGATTATTCTGCTGTTGAAGTGTTCGGTTTTGGCGATAGTTTTGGTATTTTTAAAGTCAATCTCATGTCCTGTGGCTTTGAGGTGTTGGACCAGGGAAGAGGTCGTTTCTTCTTTTTTGATTGAGTTCTTATGTTCTTCAATGCGTGCACTTATTCTTCTGTTAGTTTGTCCAATGTATGTGGTGGGGCAGGCAGTGCAGGGGATTTCGTATACTCCTTGGTTTTCTAATTTATTTTGTCTTTGGGGTTTCTTAGGATGGTGGATATCTTTCTGTTTGTGCAGAATGCTGTTTTTATGTTGTGTTTTTGGAGGATCTTGCTGATTTTGTCTGTGGTGCCTTTTATATATGGGAGGAGGGCTTTGCCATTTTCTTGTTCTCTGTCTTGGATTTTGGTTGGGGTTTCTTTTTGGATTAGGTGGGTAATCTTCTTTCTTTGGAATCCATTGGCTGTTAGTACGTTGGTGAGTGTGTAGTTCAGTTTTTGGTGTTGTTCATCGGCTAAGCATTTTGTTCTGGAGATGAGTGTCTCGGCACGGAATTGATCTGTGCTGGGTGGTGGTGGAGAGTGCATGTAGATAGCGGTTAGTATGTGTTTTCTTCTGGTAGATGGTGTGTCCTAGGGAGCCATTGGATCTTTTGTATACCAAGACATCTAGGAAGGGAGTTGATTGTTGGCTTCTGTTTCCATGGTGAATTGTATTTTGGGGTGTAGGCTGTTGAGGTGTGTGAGGAAGTTGTTCAGTTTTTTTCTTTCCCGTGTGGCCAGATTATGAAGGTGTCATCTACGTATCTGAGCCAGAGTTTGGGTTTGTGGTCGTATTTTTCTAGAGCTTGTGTTTCAAAGTGTTCCATGTAGAGGTTTGCATGACAGGTGAGAGGGGTGATCCCATGGGTGCTCCTTCTATTTGTTTGTATTTTTGTCCATTGTAGGTGAAGTATGTATTGTGATAGGCAGTGGTTGGTCAGATCTAGGATGTGCTTGGGGGGGGTTGTATTTGTTTTGGATGGCTGACAAGGCTTCTTTTATTGGCACTTGGGTGAAGAGGGATATGACATCGAAGCTCACTAGTAGGTCGCTGGGTTGTAAGTTTTGTTTCTTTATGATCTCGATGAACTGGAATGAGTTTCTTACGTGTGAGTTGATGGATTCTGCATAGGGCTGTAGTTGTTTGGCGAGAAATTTGGCTAGGTTTTGTAGAGGTGAGCCTATGGAGCTGACTATTGGTCTGAGTGGGGTTCCTTCTTTGTGTATCTTGGGGAGACCATAAAGCTCCCTCCGAGCCATACATGAAGCAAACCGACACCCACTATGAAGATGCAGCACGACCACGAACTCGAAGCCAAACAGCAAGATCACAGCTCACCAACTCAAATCCCCCGGCAACTAAGACTAACCTGAGCACAACCAAGCCCCCACCTGAACAGAACACGCCTCCAGCCAATCAGAACGCGGCCAACCCCCCAACCAATCAGAACACAGCCAAACCCCTCCCAATGAGAATACACCCCACCCAATCAGAACACAGCCAAGCCCCCATCCAATCAAGCCACACCCCCCACTAGCAGTTAAAAGGAAGAAGCAGCTGCATTCACATCACTCTGAGAGCACAGAGCCGAAGAAGAAGCCTGAAGATGATGAATGAGACTTCATCGAACGCTGCTTAGATACGTTAATCTCTACGCGGGAGAAAACCCGAATAACCAAAGATCTATCTATCTATCTATCTTTCTATCTATCTATCTATCTATCTATCTATCTATCTATCTATCTATATATCTATATATATATATGTGTGTGTGTGTGGATCTTTGGTTATTCGGGTTTTTTCCTGCGTAAGATTGGAAGTATCTAGGCAACGTTTCGATGAAGTCTCATTCATCATCTTCAGGCTTGTGTCTTCGGCTTTGTGCTTCTCAGAGTGAATATATATATATATATATATATATATATATATATATATATATGTTGTGATTGGAAGGATCGGTCCTGTTAGGAGTTAGATCGTGGATTGACGTCAGAACCAGGAAACATTAATCTGAAGGGCAAGCCAGTTAATTAGCACGTTGCCTTAATGGGTATAAAAGGACACAGCTGAGCTGGTGCCTTTCGCCAGGAACAAAATGACTATTTTGAATGAGGACATTACTGCAAAGAGCTCTCTGTTTGTTTGAATTTTGAAGGGGAGTCCTAACAGTTTCTGCCAGCTGTTATCTTGTTACCCTTCAGTTTGATTTGATTGTGGTGCTGCTGCTTTATGTTTGTTCTTTTGAATTTCCAAGAGGAGACATAACATTATTGTTCCTGGCCTAAACAAACCATCTTTAAAGCAAGATGGATTCAAATCAACTGCAGCATTTGGTAGAGCAGCAAGAACAACAAATTAATCAGCTACTGCAAAGCAATGTGGACGCTTCAGAATCAGGTAACACAATTGCTGAATTATGTTTCCAGCTTACCAAGCCCTGCTGCTGTTCCCCCTGCCCTCCTGTGAGGAAAAGCCCAGTATCCATGCCGGAGAAATTTTCAGGACAAATGGACATGTTTCCGGCATTTCTGGGGCAGTGTCAATTATTTATGTCCTTGAGGCCTGAAAACTTTCCAACTGACTGGTCTAAAGTAGGATTTATGATCAGTTTATTAACCGGGCAGGCTGCTAATTGGGCTACTCCCTTGTTGGTTCAAGATAGCCCGTTGTTGAATGATTTCCAGGGTTTTCTTCAGCAAATGAGAGTGATGTTTGAGAACCCAATTAAGATACAAACTGTGGACAGACGGCTATGGGACATAATCAGGGGAAACGCTCCCTGCAGGAATACGTTGCAGAATTTCGTTTGCTGTGTTTGGACTCCAACTGGAACGAACTCGGCTCATATGGCTGCATTCCAGGGAGGCTTGTCTGATGCCATCAAAGATGAGCTGGTCCATGCAGAGAGGGCTTTAACTTTGGATGCATTGATAGTTCAGTGCTTACGACATTGAAGCTCGCTTACAGCAACGTGGGCGCAAACGGCTCGGTATGGAACCATCTTCGCTTTCTCGTGCACAACCCACGGTTAATGTTGAGGAGCCGATGGAGTTAGGCGCACTCCGCCCTCACTTAACGGTGCGAGAACGTTCAAGAAGGTTCCAGGAAGGCTTGTGCCTTTATTGCGGGGGTCTGGGACATTTTGTTAATTCCTGTAAACGGAGAGGGACCCGCAGACCCGTACCTGAAACCACTCTTGGCTCGTCAGGAAAACAGGGTAGACCTGACCTCAAGGAAACCCTAGGTCGGATACATTTCACATCCCCACCTCAAATTGCTGAAGTAAATCCTGGCCCTCCTCGGCATTTACTTTTGGACACTCGAATTTTTCTACAGTCACAGAAGGAGGGAATTCCCATTGTTGCGTTGGTGTACTCAGGGGCTACAACCAGCTTTATGGACCGAGCTTTTGCTACGCACTATGGGATCCCATTGGTTGCTGTACATCCACCCATTAAGGTGGAAACCGTGCATGGGCGTGAGCTCAAGTCTGGGCCCATTCGCTTTCGCCACCCAGCCAGTGCGTATGATCATTGGGGATCATGAGGAGGCGATAAGTTTTTTATATCACCTCGAACCTTCATCTCCCTTGGTGCTCGGGAATGTCCTGGTTGCGTTTGCACAATCCGTTGGTGGCTTGGCCAGAACGGTATTTCTTTCCAAGTCTCCAATGTGTAGACCACCTGAGACAATTGGAACGCAGCGACGCCTCCATTGTCTGTGGGAGACAGAGTGGGGTTGTCAAACGAAACATCGTCAAGTTAATCATCAGACTGGGGAAGGGCCCTGCGGTGGGGGATTGTGTTGTGATTGGAAGGATCGGTCCTGTTGGGAATTTTGACTCTGATGACTGTTAGATCATGGATTGACGCGTCAGAACCAGGAAAAACGTTAATCTGAAGGGCAAGCCAGTTAATTAGCACGCGTTTTAATGGGTATAAAAGGACACAGCTGAGCTGGTGCCTTTCACCAGGAACAAAATGACTATTTTGAATGAGGACGTTACTGCAAAGAGCTCTCTGTTTGTTTGAATTTTGAAGGGGAGTCCTAACAGTTTCTGCCAGCTGTTATCTTGTTACTCCCTTCAGTTTGATTTGATTGTGAAACGGCTGCTTTATGTTTGTTCGTTTGAATTTCCAAGAGGAGACATATATATATATATATATATATATATATATATATATATATATATATATATATATATATATATATATTCAATATATATATATATATATATATATTCAATATATATATATATATATATATATTCAATATATATATATATATATATATATATATATATTCAATATATATTGAGGAAATGAACGTCGAAGAGAAGAAAAGTCACTGCTAGCAATTTTCCCCCTTAAAATAAATTCCTTATTTATACGAGGTGAGCCCTCCTCCTCGGTGCTTTTTCTTTGAGATTTTGCAAGGGGCAAGTATTATTTCCTAAGGTCTATTGAATTCAACGAGAATAACACTGCAGCATTGTAAATAATGTTATTTGAGTGACATCATCACTATACAAATAAAGCGAATTTATACAGGTAACTTAATTTACTAATTTTTGTAAGCAGCAGGTTTTCATTTTAGCTTCATAATAAATCTACAAACACAAACCATGCCTCATTTGATAAATCAGAATTCACAGAAATGATTAGGAGTTCTAAAATTTGGAGAAATGTTAATAAAACTTCCTTCAAAGCAGCTTTGGAATGTATAGAACAGAACAGAACAGAATAGAATAGAATTCTTTATTGGCCAAGCGTGATTGGACACACAAAGTATTTGTCTTTGGTGCATAATATGCTGTCAGGGTACATAAAAAGGAAAAAAAAATTCATAAAGAATCATAACATAGTGATAGTCATAGGTTACTAATAAGCAATCAAATCATACTGGAAAACATATAAAACTATAAATTGTAGATATACAAGTAACAATGTTATAGTCATAAGTGGGAGGAGATAGGTAATAAGAAGGATGAGAATAATAGTAATACAGTATTAGTAAATAGTTTGATAGTGTTGTGGGAATTAGTTGTTTAGCAGAGTGATGGCATTTGGGAAAAAACTATCCTTGTGTTCTAATTGTTCTGATGTGCAGTGCCCTATAGCATTGTTTTGAGGGTAGAAGTTGAAAAAAAATATGTCCAGGATGTGAGGGCTCTATAGATATTTTCACAGCTCTCTTTTTGACTTGTGCAGTATTCAGGTCCTCAGTGGAAGGCAGGTTGGTAGCATTTGTCTTTTCTGCAGTTCTAATAATCCTCTGAAGTCTGTGTCTGCCCTGTTGGGTTGCAGAACCAAACCAGACAGTTATAGAGGTGCAGATGATAGACTCAATAATTCCTCTATAGAACTGAATCAGCAGTTCCTTGGGCAGTTTGAGATTTCTGAGTTGGCGCAAAAAGAACATTCTTTGTGTGCTTTTTGATGACATTTTTGATGTTATGTTTTTTTTTCAAAGTGCACTACTGCTCATCTGCAGATTTTCATGCTAAATAGTATTTTTGAGGAAAGTATTTCTTTTACCATAAGCCTTATACAATGGAAGGAATGAAGATAAAATGGCAGCTGATCTAAAGTTAGAGAGCTATTATAATATGGATCAGTGAACTTCAAAGCCATCAAAAACAACCAAGTGTTCATGATTCAGACAGGTGGAAGAAAGAACTAGAATTGAAAATCCACAATAAAAAATTACATATAGGTCTTCATGTCTATTAACTGCATTTGTAATCTTCTGTGCATGTATAGCTCCATTTTGGTCTATATTAAAGAGTCAAAGCTTGCCCAGTAAGATGCCCCTATGCTAGAGATTTGAATGAGGTTTTGTTTGGAAAGTTGAAATATTTGGAACGGTGAAATTCACAACCTTGAAGATGTGAAACTAGATAACCAGCAGCAAAATATTAATTGCAACTGTTGTTATTGTTGTACATGAACAAATATTTTGACTTCAATATAATCTCTATGAATGCAGAACTCATCATCATTCAGTACATGGAATGTTCTTCAAAATGGATGCCAATGATGAAGTCATCAGGAATCAGAACAAGCCAAGAACGACTGAGATTTGGATGATAGTTCTGGATGATTTAGATGAAGCAATATCTTTGTCTGCATGCAAAGTACCTCCACAACCTGAATAAAAGGAATGAAAGTATATTAATCTGGGAACAATTGAATTCTATTTAATTTACCACCAAATTCTATGAAAAATGTTTTTGCTCTCAACTAATGATGCAAGTGTACTTCACCATCTCCAAAGACAAGTTTACTATCACTGCCTGAGCCATGAAACTCTATGTCTAAATCCTTTCCATTTGCATAAGAATCAGAGGTGAACTGGAAAGTGACAGAGTTTCCAGAGAAGCTGAAAGAAGACAGTGCTACCCCACAATTTATTCCAGTGACATGAGAATATATGTTTGGCCCATCTGTATCAGCAAAGAAAAATGAATAGCTTTAATTGGCAATTCAGAATAGAGCTGTGCCCGTGCAGTGGTTAGAATGCAGGATTGCAGTCTCACTGCTTACTCCAGGAGTTTAATCCTGACTGGCTCAGTGTTGATCAGACTTCCATCCTTCTGGTGGTCAGTAAAATGAGAACCCAGATTGTTGGGGGCAAGATGCTAACATTGTGAACAACTTGAGAGAGCTGTAATGCACTATGAAGCCCCATATAAGTCTAAATCTAATGCTATTGCTACTGAGTGCATCTGAAACTTATAAAGTAGTTTCACAAGTAGTTTTCTGTTCATGCTTAAAATGTCTTACAAAATTAAGGCTGCTTCTGCTAGTCTATCTGTATTTGCTAGTCTATCTGTATTAGTACTGATAAAGTACTAGTTGCCTTGTTACTTATTTGCAATATACTTTTATTAAAAATGAGAAGCATACAATGGATTCTTACTTTCAACTTATCATTATAACAATTATTTAAATCCTCACTGTCCATTTGTGAGATATCACCATGAATAACTTGTGTTTCAGTCACAGTTATTGTATACTGATAGTTGGAGAATTGAGGGTACTTTCTATGCCATAGTGGGGAAACAATTTGACCATCTGTTCCTATAATATTATTTCTAAACACTAGAAAGGGAATAGCAAATTGATCCCAATTTTCATTTATTTATTTTATGGACTTATAACCAGGGGTGGGATTCTACCAGTTCATACATATTTGGTAGAATCGATTGTTAACATTCTAAGCAGTTCAGAGAACTAGTTGTTAGAAGAAATTACTGGCCTAAACCTGTAAGGAAGGCAGGAAGGAAACATTCTGGTGTTGCTTATAGAAACTGCCTCTCCGTTAACCCTTATTACATTCTTGGCAGGACTAGACTTCCTGTCTCAGGAACTTCTCTGGAGTTTTTCCCCCCTCCTTTGCTGGTACTTTGCTTGTGTGGAGTGACCATTCAAAGTTACAATGGCACTGAAAAAAGTTACTTATGACCATTTTTCACACTTACAACTGTTGCAGCATCCCCACAGTCATGAGAGGCAGGCGAGGTGATGTGTGCCTCGATGTGAGTGATATTGAGTTGGCCACGCCCAACCAATAACATGACCACCAAGCCATGTCCACCCAGTCACATGACCACCAAGCCATACCCACCAACTAAGCCCACAGAACCGGTTGTTAAAAAATTTGAATCCTACCCCTGCTTGCAACTATTCATTTAATAACTTTCTGAAGTTACAATGGTGCTGAAAAAAGTAACTTGCAACCAGTTCTCCCATTTACAACCATTACAATGTCAACTTAGTCCTCTGATTAAAATTCATTGCTTGACAACCAGCATGCATTTATTAGCTGCAGCATCATATGGTCATGTGATCATCATTTGAAATCTTCCCAGCATCTTCTAACAAGCAAAGTCAATGGGGAAAGCTGGATTTGCTCAAGGAAAATGTAATTCACATAACTACAGCAGTGGTAGGTTTCCAAATTGTTTCCAACCAGTTCTATGCGCGGTTCTATGCACACGCATTACTGAACTGCAGTGATCTGCTTAACAACCATGGCAAAAAAAGTTGTAAAATCAGGTACAACTCATTTAATAACCTCCTTGCTTAACAGTGGAAATTCTGGTCCCAATTATGGTCGTAACTCCAGGCCTATCTATGTTATACTGTGTTACTGCTATTACTGGAAACATGGAAAAGCAATATTACTTGGTCAGTAATGAATTAAGTGCCATCAAGTCAGGTTCAACTCCTGATGAATATGTGGATAAATATTTGCCAACTCTATCATCTGTCTGTCTGTCTGTCTGTCTGTCTGTCTATCTATCTAAATTTGTATACTGCCCATCTCATTGTGAGGATAGTTTTTAATAGTATTTTACAAATCTTCCAAAAAAATAAATAAATCCCAGTAATCTCTTTGAAAGTGTCCACCCACCTCAACCTTGGTCTTGGTCGTCTTCTTGTTCCCTGATCCTTATAAAACATTATTTTTTTCCTAGGCTACCATCCATTCAGATCACATACCCAGAATGGGCATGTTTCTGTTTGTTGATCATTGTATTGGCCTGATGCTTTCAAGCTTGTCTATCAACAAAGATGTTAGTAGGAAAGATTGCAAGTTGCTCTGGTAAGTGCCTGGCCCTTTGTGGATTCATGCCATGCCATCTATCATCTGGTCTTCTCTTGCATGCATTGCCTGTCTATAAGCTTCCTGTTTGCTTTGTGGGGCAAACCAGACAGGAAATATGACAAATGAGTTCATTCTCCTTTCTACATTCAATTCTTCAGCTCTCCCCTCATCCCCTGCCCTACAAACTAGAGAAATTATCTTCTGAGCCATTTTCTCCACTGACTATCCAGCTGTGAGTGGAACTATCTTTTATTTTACCAATCTCTTGGCAGTATCTCTTTGCCAAATTTCTCAAGGTCTTTGCCAAATTTCTCATAGCATTACACTTCCTGAACATATGCAGAATCTGAATAGGGTCTGTAAAGCCCTCCACCACACTTGCCAATTCATATATGATTTGCACCAGATCTCAGAGGTCCCTCTCATTGCATCATGTACCCCACATTATCTTTATGTCAAGATTTAGAAAAATTTCCAGCTGATATTTACAAAGAAAGAGATAAATAGTTTCAGTGACCTGTAGCTTACTTCTGTTTAGATTACTGTATTCCATTTAGATTACTCTATCTCATACAGAATTCTTCAGATTTTAATTGGTAAAGAATCTGGTTGCAGAAAAATAATTATATTCGGACACTGTAAGAATTACATTATTGCCACTTATTTTTCTTAGCCCCATTCAAGGAGCAGAATAAACATTGATATGAAAAGATCCTCTAGATCTATTTCTACATATGAAGGCCTTTTCAAGTGGCCATTGGCAAGTGAAAGGTAGCAAGCAAGTATGAATGAAAAAAATTGACACTGTCCATCACAAATACTTTGTTTCTGATGTTTCTGATGACCAAGACAGATTTTTTAAAACATTTTTTTAAAATTCTGCATGGCATGGTGGCATGATTTATTTATAATTTCTGAATTTCTTTATCATCTTGTTTTTAATTTTGATTTTCTCTGTGCCCAGCCAGATATCTTTCTGATGAAGGCAATGATATCACGGTTTAAAATTGCATTGCTTAGCAATGGTAGTCCCAGTCTCAAATAGCATTGTAACCTGATCATTACCTGTAATTGTCTGTGCAACTGCCATCTATTGTGTAAACTTTCATAATATGTGAAATATTTTTGTCTTTAAAAAACTACTTTTCAATACCATAATATATAAAATAAAAGAAAGAAAAAATGTTTTTTATCTTGAAGGATAATTGTCATGGTTGACTTGGTACTCAGCTATAATAACATAATAAGGAAAGGGGAGGCAATGCATTGGAATGTAAGGGAAGGTTGGAAAGAGAAATTTGGAATGCAAATGTGGTGACTGGAAGCTTAAGACAAACCCAACAACCCAAGGTCACTGGCTGGGAACGTCTGAGGTATAAAAACTAGTCCCAAAACAAAGCAAGTATAAATGATTGGTGGACAATAGATAATGGGAGGCCGGGGGAGGGAAAGTTTTCCTATACTGTTTGCATCCAAATACTTAGAACTGACTTTTCTACTTCTATGGAATCCTCAGTAAAATTATACTCTTGGTAAAAAAATGTCCCAGGAGTTACTTTTGCTGTCTAGTCCAGTGTGACAGTTGACAATATCATTGTCAAGCTTTTTGCTTGATACAAGACTAAATAATTTGGGGCTTCAGAAATGACCAAGGCTGTGCTGAACAATTATTCATAGGAAATCCAGCTAACACAGTGGCTGGTGAAAGGCACATTCTAGTTTGGTAACATAGATCTGCATTGCTGGTTTGAACTGAATAATATATTAAAATACAGTTAAACATTCGTTTTATTTATGTCGGTCTTTATTATTTTTTTTATAAATAAGATGGAAAACATTTCCAACACACTTTCCTCCTCCATTTTCTCCACAACAGCAGCCCTGTGGGCTGAGAAAAAGTGACTGGTACAAGTTACCTAGACAGCTTTCATATGTAAGACAGCACTAGAACTCACAGTCTCCTGATTTCTAGCCTTTGCCTTAACTGTAAACCTTTTCTCTCATTTTTCTCTCCATAAATTTTCTGTTGCAAATTCCCATGACTGGTAAAGGTCTACCCATTCTAGCATCCACTAATAATGCTAGAACTATAGTTAGGAAGATTCTCAGCCAGCCTGGCTGGTAAGAATTTGAAAAATTTTAAAGAGGTGTCCATTAAAAAAGAGTGTCATAATATAACATGTTATATAAAAGAAGCAGCAGCTTTGCTCAAATTCTGAACGGGGCATACTTAAAAACTGTAAGCAAGAAACTCAGTCCTGAATATGTCACTCCAGTATCTGGATTATCTGGTTTTATTAACTTTTCATGATCTTCCAAAAGTGTTAACTCACCTTACCTAAAAAATGCTAGACAATGTGATATGATGTTCTAAAACAGTGTGTTTTGTCTTCTAAAGCCTTTTTTTCTTTTTGCAAGACCTTTGGACAGGTCGTTTTGATTTTAGAGATCTAGCACCATTTTTAGGAAAGTATTTCTTGACCTTATTTCTCAGTTTTAAGATACATCAATGAGGAATTGTCGAAATTAAAGTCCACAAATCTTGATTCTTTTCCTGGCAAACTGTGGCAATGTAGTTTCTAGGTTTTGCCCAGTCTCCTAATGTATTCACCATGAATAAATGTACATTCAGTTGTAATCAGAAGGCCTACTTCATCAATCCTTGCCCAAGTTAGTTTCCCATTCACAGGTACATACAGAAGGTCTCTGCCTCCAACATGCAAAGGCATTTTCTAGGATGGCTTTAATTTCAAACTCAATTTCATTGAGGCCACATTAGCATTATGGTTACCCTCAAAAGGCCAGTTGAACTGAAGAAGCTTCTTGGATGAGAAGCTAAACATCTTCAAAAAAACCCCCAGAAAGTCCAGTTGCCTCTTGAAAAAGTATCTTTCAGGCCTCAAAGAACAAATTGCATGTAAAAGTATGTATCTTATTAGTTCAGGAGTAAACTGATATGGTTTATATTTGAAATATGTTTAGCATTTTGGAGAACAAATGTTCAAAAATCATTTACATATGAAGATTCGTGCATATTTTTTAAAATTGCATACAGTACTTAGAACTAATAATAGACAAAAACAGTTCATTTCTGATTGGGTCAGCCCTAGAGCGCAATTTGTGTATCTTATCTACAATAGGTATCTTATGAGTTGTGTATTTTGTGTGTGGGAGGGCATAAACGTTAGGATTATATATTTGTGCTTTTTCATTTTCTTACCTTTTTATAAGAATATAATATAATATATAATTCAATTATACAAATTATTTTATCTTGATTAAATAAAATCCACAGCCCAGCCCAGTTCTGTTTCCCCAAGGGGGTCCCCAGCCACACTTACTTCCTCCTTGAGGCTGCTGCTACTGTGCTCTCTCTACTTGGCCAGTTGCTATAGTGGGTATGGGAGGGCAAAGTGTGTGGGTCAGAGGGAAGCTCAATCTTTCTCCATGTCTCCAATCTTTCTCCATGTGAGGAGACCCAACTTTGTAAGCAAAGCATCCTCAAAGACAAGACGTGAGATCACCAGGAGAGGGTTCAGGGAGGGAGCAAGGAATGGCAAAAGAGTAGCAGAGCTGCTGGTGGCCAAGTTCTAGAGCAGACATTCCCTCTTTCTCATTTCAATCTTTCTTTCTTTCTTTCTTTCTTTCTTTCTTTCTTTCTTTCTTTCTTTCTTTCTTTCTTTCTTTCTTTCTTTCTTTCTTCCTTCCTTCCTTCCTTCCTTTCTTTTTTCTTTCTTTCTTTCTTTCCTTCCTTCCCTCCTTCCCTCCCACCCTCCCTCCCTCCCAGTATATTAAAGAAACAATTCTTTTAAAAAAGCAAACAAACTTTAATTTGAAAGTATATTAAACAGGATATATTTTAACTCAATAACTATAATAAGTGCAATATTTTCATATCATGGATCTGGCCAATACAGAGTCTAAATTTTTCCATAATTTTTTAAATTGATCTTAATAAATTAAAAGTATTAATTTATGAGCATACATTCAAAACCTTGAATTTTAAATGTATTGTATCCAATGGGCCTTATCCACAGCAAGATGCCAGTTATATTTGTTTATTTAATTCTTGATTGTCTGCAAGAGATTGTGAATCCTTATGAAGAATAACCACATTGTCACTGTACAAAGAATTGTCAAATCCAGCAGAGACTTGTGGTCTGTTTCTTCTTCTATAGAAAATATAGGCTGCGATTCCTGCACCGATGACTATGAAGATAATTGAGATAATTGCCCCCACAGCTGTGCCATGTGTTGACAGAAGTTCCCCTCCTTTCTGCACTAAAATACCAGAGAGAAAGAAAAGCACTGAATACAGTTATATTATGATAAAACTCTGACTTTTTTTTAATTGAGAAAGAAGCCAAAAGAGATTGCATCCTATCTAGTAGTTTAATAAAGGCAAAGCTAACAAGAATGAACCACCAATCCCAGGAATTTGTGAATTGTAACACAGTAAAAGGAAGTAACTGTAATGCATTGTTTTTTCCCGTTCATTACAGATCTCAAAGGAAATTGATACGTGTTGCCTGTGGAAGATAAGGACTGAATTGACAGTCTTTTGATGTTAAGCTGGATGTTAGAGATGTGAATTCTTCCACAGCAAAACTAATTACAAATTGCTATGGTTATCATTTATTGCTAATCCTTTATTTGGGAACTGGAAATAATCATAATTAACTGAAAAATAATCATAAATATTCAGTCACACTAACTGAAGGAGGAGCACTTTCAAGACTTGGTTTCATAAATATCATCGAAGTGATCTCATCTATGGCAGGGGAAATTAGGAATACAGTTTTGGACTTTGACAGTATGGGAAACAAAAATCCTTCGACATTTAGTGAGATTTTATATTATCTTTTACTGGCTTATTTTTTATCTTTTCCCCATCTCTCTCTCTCTCTTTTATTCTGCAACGAAACATGTTAGAGAGCTGTCATTTTTTTTTATTTTTTCTAATGTAGAATGGTAATTTGATGATATGCTGTAACTATAAAAATATAGTGGTTTATGATTGACAGGAATGATATTTGGGTAGCAGCTACCAAAATCTCAAAGTTGTGTAGAATAATATTATTTCTGATCTTTTCTAAGAAAATAAAAATAAAATGGCAACTGGCAGCCAAAAATACAAAAATATGTTCATCTATATTTGAGCTATGTATTAGAATTTTCAGCTCACAACTGGAAAATTTATTACTGAACTTTAAAAATAACATTCTTATCTCTTAAAATTACTTTCTTACCTGGTATTTTTGTAGTGTTTACAGCTGATTCTTCAATAACTAGAAAATAATCAAAAATGTTTTCAGTATGTAACTACTGTCTATGTATTATTGCACACCACTAGGATAACAGTGAAGAAGGATTTGCAAGGCAAATTTAAAAAATAAATTATATGAATCACAGCATATTTTATAGTGAACTTTTATGATTCTTGAAGAAAGAATTATACACTATAGGACAATGTTAGAGTCCCCCCCGCCCCCCAGAAATATTTGGGTTTCCATTAACAGTTGATATTGTTTGATATCAATCTGAGTTCATGGGGTATTCATTAGCTTAATGAAATTTTCATGATTGTTTTTCAGGTATCTTTCAAAAATGATTAAGTACAAAACTAATATTTTAGTCTATAGATATAATAGATAATGAGAAATACAAAATATCAGAACTAATAACAGATACAAAGCAATCCAAAGTTTCCTACTTTCAAAATTAGCCTAAAATTTTATGAAATAAACTTTGGGTATCATCATCCTTGGCTATTGAGAATAGTTTTATTCAGTTCTGTATCCTGTGAGTACAGGATCAATTTTATTAATGCCATAAAACAGATGACATAATAATTAAGGGACAGCAAATGGTGCAAAAGAAATTTGTTCATTAAACTTTTATCAATTGCTAAAATTATAATTATTCATTTTAAAATATGACATTCAATCACTGCTAGAAAAAATTAATATATGTTTCAATTGAATATATTGAATATATTCAATTATAACATATTATTTGAAACAGAAATTAAATAAGGAAAAAATGATAAAAAGGGAAAGAGGGAGGGAGGAGGGAAGGAAGGAAAACATTACATATTTTATAGTAGATAATTATAATTAGCAATCTAGAAAAGTAAGAAAAGATGTAAGAAAAATAATAAGAACAACAAAAGGTCATAACAATAGATCAAGATGAGATCTCTTAAAATATGTAGTTAGAAAAACCTGCTCATCAAGAAATTAGAAATAAAGGAAAACTTTTCAAATATTCTTGGATATGTTTGAAAAGTGAGCAGATAATGACATAGTAAGAATAATTCCAAGAAACACCATTTAGGCAGAAAACAGAGAAGCTGCAGTATTTTAGGAAACTAATTCAATGCAGAGGTCCCCACCATTGGGCCATGGCCAACTACAGGGCCTTGAGCCGTTCAGAACCAGGCTACAGAAGTGGTGGGCGAGAGTGTACACCCAAATACACCCAAATGCAACCCTGCTTGCATGAGCGAATGGCGGGCATAAATGGAGTTATGTGTATGCAGACACTTGCCTGCCACTTATGCAGAACCAACTACTCTCTCCCCCTTCTGGCCAGTCTAAAAAGCCAGAAAGGTTGGTATTTAGTACACAAATAATGTTTTCAATTTAATATTATGATAATGATAATAATAAGGCTTACTTTTATTTTTTTTACAAACAAATGTTCTTGATGAATAAGATCCACAGTAGCTTTTGAACCAAAATCCAGATTTACTATTCATGAAAGTGCATCTGTTACTTAAGATCTCGCTTCTATCATTTTCTCCATGATCATCTGGCTTATTCCAGTTGACAAAAGCGATGTTACTATTATCTTTCCACATCCATTCTCCTAAAGTTAAAATAAATGTATAGCATAATGATTAAAAAGAAAAAGAACTGCACTGTGATGAAAAGGTATATCCTATAGCTTTTTTCTCTAAGATTCCTATAAACTCTGAAAAATTAGCCATCCGTAGACACGTGGACATAAACAACATCTACATACTGTGCAAAAGAAACAATAAACAAGCCAAAAAGGTAACAAAAATACCAAAACCCTTCCCATCAGCAATCAATGCCTAGAGAACATAGATTAACACCAAGATTAACATCAGACCAACAGTCAAGAAGTAGATAATACCCCAAAGAACGAACTGCCAAATAAGCTAATAGTAAACGCTCAAATCAAAAACTCTTAAGGCTACCATTGCTGATAGGACAAGCCATTAGAATATAAATTGAGAGCAAACCCCTTACTAGCACTGATTATGTTACCTATTTTGGGTAAAATGAAAGGTCTGCAAGAAAACA